>NW_006911511.1:0-32843 GCF_000523455.1 Bipolaris oryzae ATCC 44560 | reverse complement strand
TAATATAAGTTTTTCTCTAGGTTCTTGCGACTCTAAATCTGCAATTGCATCGTCAATTGGAGCCATAGTTGTTGAGTTATAGCGCGTTGAAGTTATGACGCTGAGACGCGCGTTTGGTGTTCGGCGTGCACGAGATGAATCCGTGCATGAGGTGCACGGACACGGTACAAGCGCCGCCACCATACTTCCCTTACGCCGGTTGAACTTGGCGTAGAGTTGCTTTCACGTCAAATCACTTCTGAGGCCTGTCCACCACCTATAAGCTGGTTCCTACACATTGTGCAAAGTTTTAGACCCGTTTGGTGGAACAAGCAGGGTGCATTATCGTTGCGACGTAACTTGGTATAGTTTGCAGAATGAGATAACAACTGTGCTACCGCGTTTATTGCAGTCGCACACGTGCAACATTGATTCATCGTGCTTTATTCCGCCCCGGCTTTTGTACCTCACTACGATACCTCACTGTGCATCTACCAATGACTGCCAAACTTGGGATGAATACTGGGTGCGATTGCCAAACTAGCACGAAAAACTCCTCTTTAATCACCCGCGCTTGTCGTGGACGACTTGAAGCCGAACTATTTGCAGCCATCTCAGAGTGTCTGTTGGCTATCATATCCTTCGAGTTCTCGCCAGCCGATGATGAATTTTTCGAACCCACTAATATAGCATGACTAGGAATAAAATCAGTAGTTTTGACAGCCCGGCTGGCGATGCTGAAGGGGGATGCAGCTTAAGCTCCAATCTCAGCATCGCCAGCCGGGCTATTAAAACTACTGATTTAAGGCGCACCGAAGGCGCGCGCTCTTTGCCTCTGGCGGCTCCTACGGAGAGTAGATTTTTTTCTCTAGCTACTCTAGCTAGTTTAGCTGGCTTTTAAGCTGGTTTTCTGGCTCGTTTTTTGGCTGAGATCTTGGCCGAGATCACGTGACTGGCGCTATACAGAAACGGAGATTCCTAATATCTTGGCACAACTAATCAGCGTAGAGCGCCTTAGAGCTAATCAAATCGCGTTTCTTCTTGCATGAGAGCCCCCTCCGGAACCGATTGTAATATGCAGCTAAAGCTGCAATAATAGAATAGTCTTGGAACAAACAGAGGCTGCTAGTGGAGACCGGAAACACACTTGAAGCACGCATGAGTCGGGCATATTTAAACATGTAAGCCGCGTACAATATTTATATTATGCACTCATCATTAGATGCCTAATACCACCTGCTTTATCCTCTCCACCGCAGCTCAAAAAGTAGATGGCTACATAAAAACCGCGACGGATTAGTGACCAAAGGTTAATTTTAACGGTTCAAAAGCGATATAGCGAAAGGGTTGTTTGGTGTGGTAAAACAAGAACGATGGCAAACTTTACCACGACAATCAAAGATAAGAATTAACAAAGAATGTGCATGAACAGAGTAGATAGACCCAAACGCCCAAGAGATTTTCACGGCAGGTGCGTTGTTTTCTACATTAAAATATGCTCCAAGTCTCTCGAAATCTTTACCCCTTCACCTTAGATGGGACAACTCCCACTCCACCTTGACATGACTATCTATGACATCCTGACAGCTATCCTAACTATACTGCTTGTGAGTAGTTTTCTAGGGAAAACCAGGCAGCTGATTATGTTGTTCGATACTGTAATATGTAGCAGCATAGCAATCGCTTTGATGACGCTACGAAGCAGATTCGTCGTGCACTCAGTGCATTTTGTTTTCAAAGGAGCAAGACATCTGATTGATACGATCATGTCCACACCTACCCATATTACGACCCGAATTTTCGCGTCTTACATATCGGCTCTCGATGGCGGCGGCATGAGTGCCAGTTATCAGGACAGCGCGGGTGTATTGACTCAATGTGTCGGTATAACGAAGCTGGGTAAGAAATGCGGGAACTTCAAGTACTGTCCTATAGGAACTGCCTACAACTGTGGAAGGCATCGAGGGAGAGAGAAATAGGTGATAGTGAATAGCACGATATGCGGAGATGCCGTACCGAGCCATCGGCAGGGCGGCAAGTTTGGTCGGAGGCTTTTGGGAATTATGAGGCAGATTCCTTTCAGCAGCGCAAGTCAATATGAGAGATAATAGAGGGAGATAAGATACATACTAATGCCAAACCTTTTGCCACCATGAAGCCCAAACGACGAGACTCAATTGGAAGATGCGATGCTGGATCCAACCTCGTTCCAAGAGAAACAGCTCCAAATGTTCTGGACTTAGAGAGCGGAGTGCTATCCATGTTGCAACACATGATATACTCAGCACTACTAAGAAATGAATCAAAACAGCAGATATGAGCTGTGTCAATTGCTATTTCATCGTTGAGTGTGCAGTCACAAACGCTCAAGTTATTACTCACTAATCGCCAATGGATTCGCTGGCTTTTCCCAGCCATCCACGGTTTAAGCATAAGAGCAACCATAACTGCTAGAACAAGAAGATTGGACAACATTTGAGGTTATAACTGCCAATGTCGATTTGAGTCACGAGAATGGTACTTACTAGGATTACTTTCACCTCTACGCTCTTTGGCTGTATTCTCAACACTAAATGTCCTTCCCCCATTCGTTTCTCGACGCTGATTTCTCCTCCAAATCACTTTCGTCTCCGTATTCACACTGATATGCATGATATCCATCCTCATTATCCTCATCATCCGTGTCCTCTTCACCAAATGATTCGTGATATTCCCAATCAGAGTCGTAGTGTTCCGGAAGCTGGATCAGCTCATAAGCAGTGGGCTTCGTGAGCTTCG
Organism: Bipolaris oryzae ATCC 44560; assembly: GCF_000523455.1. Classification (NCBI taxonomy): domain Eukaryota; kingdom Fungi; phylum Ascomycota; class Dothideomycetes; order Pleosporales; family Pleosporaceae; genus Bipolaris; species Bipolaris oryzae. The sequence continues at coordinate 30,086 of NW_006911511.1, read as the reverse complement.
TGGACTTCATGGACTTCGTGGGCTTCGTGGGCTTCGTGGGCTTCGTGGGCTTCGTGCGGTGGTCTCGGAGTTCGTTTGTATCGGAAAATCTCAACGCATTATGATTCTTTTTCCGCTCACAAGTTGCTGAGTGAGGTTCATTGTGCTTTCGGTTGGCAGTTGTTCCGTTGCTGCTTGATTGGGACATATCGCTGTAGGGAGAACACGTCCTGATAACTGTTGTACTACGCTTGTTCTTGTGGAGTAATGGACCGCACTTGAAATGAAGAGGCACTTATACAAGTCTGGCGCCGTTAACAAAGATCATACGTAGTGAGATCAAAACTAACCTGAGAAAACAATTTCCGATATAAGACACAAACACTGGGCGGGTACAAAGAAAATTCCTCTAGCATCTTCTCCAACAGCCCATGAACACTGGCGCATCTTTCAAGGTTCGGCATTGAAGAACCAAGTTTTTAAATATCCTATGAAATACACCATGTACCTACCTTGGCCCGGGTATGGTCAAATTGCCTATCTTCGTCCATGAAACCCATTAAGAGCGTCTTGACAAAACTAATTCAGCATAAGCCTGGGATCAGACGAGAACAAAGACCAGCCGATTCGTGAATGAGACTCAGCAAACATTACAGTACTCTAACCACCCCTACCAAGCGAAACATCGCATCGTAAAAATCTACGTCACATCTCGCGATCGTCGCAGACTGAAAGATTGTCCGTATTATAACGAGAGAAAGAGGGCGTTTTCGCAGCTGCAGGAAGGGCGAAAGCCACTCAGCCGATAGCGGCTGTGCAGAGGACAACTGCTGTATGCGGAACAACGACATTGTAGCTGGCTAACTTAATGCGGTTAATGTGGATAACGATGGTGACAGAGTGACTGAAATGTAGGCTGTGAGGACCATGCCTTTAAAATGAGAAGGGTGTTGGAGGAGCTCTAAAGTTATGTATTTGCGTAGCTGTGAGCTGCTGCGCACGTGCGTAACCCCGTACTTACGTAACCCCGTGCTTGGCATTTCATCTTGCCCAGCTTGTCCTTTCAGGTCTTTGCCAATAGTCCGAACCTCTAAGCAACCTATCAACCTTACTTCAAACTCCCTAGCAGCAACTTCTACTATTTGAATCCTGAGTAGCTCAATTCTACGAAAAAGAAAAGGCCACACTTTACGAAGCCGAAATCTTCCAAACGCCGAATACTCTATAACCAAATCTTTAGGTCTAAAGAATGAGTAGACCCTTTACTAATGTACTAAATCAAGATGCGTGAAATTTTCTAATAATAGTAAATAATTGCGCTTGTTGCAGATTATGTAGGAAGCTTTCCTTATACATCACAATCTCGATTTCATCTCATATGCTTTCAGCAAGTACACATACTTTGTACCCGTACCTTGATGTTCGATCCTCCCCGCTCGTATGCATCAAAAAAAGCCTTTCTTTTTTGCCTTTCTGATGGCTGGGTTCGTTATCGTGGACCTGTTCTTTTTAGGTGTGGGAAAGCTGAGGTTTGCCGGAGTCGGTGAATTCGACCCCTCTTTTTTGTCCAAGAAGAACCATGCCCCACTACAATGTCCACTTGCAAAAGTCTACACGTCATAGCTCTGACATGTCGTTATTCTTGCATATGTATAGAGATTTGATGTTAGCTATGTGTCATCATGCACAACAATATAGAAATTACATCGCGAAAAATTTACATATTGCACCACTCGAAGCATCCATAGGTTGTGTAGTGTACGTTGATCTACATCCGTTGCGCCATGGAGCATGCACTCATTCGATTCCAGGTAGTGGTTATCACTTCAGATTTTGACTTCTCAATATTCTGATAACCCCGGTTCGGTAAGATGCTTCCTCTACCTTCATGTGATTGCAATTCCTAACATTGAGAAGAACCCGGGCACGACCTCAAGACTTCTTTTTTGTCATATCAGTGCCTGTCTAGTGGAGTACTCGATAGGATGCAGAGCTACACTTTTTTTTCTTCTAAAAATTAGTAGTAGAAAGCTTGATTAAGTAGCTGACTGCACAGACCTTGAGATATGGGTATCGCCTGGTACTTGCCGGTGATGACGAAAATAAGAAAGATTTACATTCAGTACTCCGTATATTCTTATATTTGTCGAGCGGGCTTTACAGTACCAACACATGCCCCAAATCCTACTCCCGTGCTTCCATCCCCAACTACACCAATGTACCTTACTTCGTCTCCATCTTCAAGGAAGCGTAGCTCAGTTCCGTCGCTCAACTTACTTGGAGCTTTGCCGTTCTTTGTAAGCTCAAGCAAGCACCCATGCTCATGCTTCTGCTCGCCTGATACTGTCCCACTAGCAACCAAGTCTCCCGACCGAAGTCCACAGCCGCCAATAGTATGATGCGCCAGCATATGTCTGAACGTCCAATACATGGTCTCAAACCCGACTTTGCATGTTGTCGTCTGAACTCCATTGCGGATGATTTGACCTTCCAGTTGGATGTTATAGTTTGCGCTTTTAGGGTCGTCCATGAACGGGGCGACGGATTCCATGCGTTCTGGGGCGGGTACTTCAAAGGGCTTCAGGGCTTCTAGCGTTACAACCCAGGGTGTGATGGATGTCATGAAGTTCTTTCCGTTAAATGGGCCTAACGGGTTCATCTCGAGACCCTGAACGTCTCTTGCGCTCCAGTCGTTCAGCAAAACAAGTCCAAAGATGTGCTCGTCGGCGTCCTTGGCATTGAGAATGCTGCCTGGCGCTACGGGCTTGCCAATTACGGCTGCAACTTCCATTTCATAGTCTAGACTCCGGGATGGGCCGAAGATAATTTTCTTCTCGGGGACAGTGTAGTCCTCGATGAATTGGCCTAATGGTCTAGTGACTGGTGCGCCGGAGAGGGTTATGGAGGAGCATCGGCCTGCGTAACCCACCGGATATTTTTTGAAAGCGGGTGGGTATGATCGGACGCCCATTACAGCTTCTCCTGCGTTGAGAACGTGGTTTGCCGATGCGCTGTAGTCTGTAAAGTCGCCAATGTGGACGGGTAGGTGAAGGGTCACGTCATTGATGTGTTCTGAGTATTCCTTATGGGAGTTGCTTTTGTAGGCTTCTTGGATTGCGGTGCGGACTTTGGATTGCATGTCTTTGCCTAATGCGGCAAAGGTGTTCAAGGTGGGTTCGCGGAGGATGGAGGATAGTGGTGCTGAAATTGCTTTGAAAGTATTGTGTTCAGCGAGCTCTGCAAGAAAAATGACTTCGTCTCCAATACGCGTGACGCCTTGTGGATTTGTTCGCTTTGACGAACTGGCAACTCCGTAGGGGATGTTGTTGATGCCAAAATGTGAGGCGTAGCTGTCTGCCATTGTGGTTGTAGAGGACTGACTATGAAGCTGGTTCGGTTATGACGAAACTGTTCAAAAAAAACGCAATTTTTGCTGTATCAATAAAAGGAAGCTGCTTGTGATTACAACCTTCTACCGAGGTGCGGTATTATGGACGATGTTCATGGATGTATGGGGCTGTAGCTTGATGTTTCGGATGTCATTCCCCCCACATCGGATCTGTCCCGCTATAGATTTGTAATTGGAACCCGACAAGACCGAAAGACCCAATACAGTATTGCTTGCAGATACCAGGTATTCATATTGTCTTGGTAAGGCACAGCAACGCTTTGTAATATTTTGCAGAAACCGAGCTATGTATGTGCGATCTACTCAAAGCGGTTTGTGGTGCTTCAGTTACATTATTATCTTCACCTCCATTAGTCCACAATACAGAATGTCTAACTACCCATCACCCGAAACCAACAGAACACGCGCAACCGCCACGCTCGAACTCGGACTCAGCGTGACCATCTGGCGCGGAGCTTGCATCATGCCTCTTATCGATAGCAAAACCGAGCACCTGCCCCCAGTCCCCGAGGTGCACGCGTGAACCCCTCTTACGCATTACCCCAAGGGTTACGCCGTAGCATGCCTGTTCCCCACGCGGTTAATGCAAACCACCAATGTAAGTAATACTCAAATGCGCTAAGCATGCAGCAAGACCCACCGAGAATAGGTCGGCCCTGTGTCGGCAGATGCAGGTGGCATTTTCATTCGTATATGTACCCCCCACATCGGAAGGCAGTGAACCAGCCTTTCAACGGCACTGTCTCACGTTCTCTTTTCGTTACGCTCTATCAGTACTCAATTCCTCAGAAAATATTTCTCTGCCAGCGAAACTTCTTCACAACAAACCCTCTTCAGTCTTATCCACCATCTTATTGCGTGGTGCAACTTTCCAGAAATATGGCTCCTCAAACCGATGTCCCAAATGACCTTCCCAAGATCAACCGCTTCATCACAACCCACGACCCAGCCACAAAGCAGGCCGTCTTCTTTAATGACATTCCTGATGAGCACAAAGTCGATCCTATCCCAGGAGCAGACTTCCGATTGGGATATGTAACAAAGGGATTTCCTGTCGACTTAAACAACGATGCCGACCTAAAAGTCTACAAACCATATCTAGAGAGTTCGCCCGGTCTCGTCGTTTCAGGAGGAACGGTCCTCCGCTTCGTAGACGTAGCGCCAGGCCACCTATCACCAATGCACCGAACCGTCTCACTAGACTACGGTGTCGTGCTGGAGGGCGAGTTCGAGCTGGTGCTGGATTCTGGAGAGACAAGACACATGAAAAGAGGAGATGTTGCAATTCAGAGGGGCACAATGCATGCTTGGAGGAACTTGAGCTCGACGTCATGGGGACGTATGATGTACGTGCTACAGGAATGCAAGCCAGTAGAAATCAGTGGTGAGGCTTTGAAGGAAGATTATGGAACGATGCAGGGTGTGCCGAAGTCGTCGTAGTATACTTGAACGGGACTTGCATTATTGGCTTTCGTAAATATTCATCAAAATATATTCCTTTACAATAGGGCTTGTTGTAAATGGAATATGATTTCTGTTTGATTGCATGCTATGTAATATCGCGACTGAAGCAAGTTTCTGGGCATCTAGTCAACGTGTGCCGGATTTTTTTTTGAATGCAATTGTGATTTTATCCTAAAGGGAAATCTGCTGAACTTTCACTCTCGTGATCCCGAATGTGCATAGAGGCCAACATCCAGAAATCTACTGCAAGAGTCTAAACTTCAACGATCTTGTCTCACAGAGGGTTGGGGTACCGAAATCGCTTCGGCTACTAGTGGGGTATTCGCGAAGCTACGCAAGTAGTACATTCCCCCCACATTCCGACACTGCCCCTCTATGCACTGCACTTGGAACAACGGCGCGTTGCCCGTACCGGCACTCGCAACGCGTCACGACGGGTCTTTTATATCCAAAATTTCTGGGAAATGACTTTCTTCATACCTCATCACCACCTACACAATGTCTGAACAGCTGGAAGTCAAGGACGCGCACAAGGTCGACGAATCGTCATTTCCCTACATTTTTGAGGAGAATGCTGCTGTGCCACTGAAGACATCGTCCAAGGGCATTATTCGTTGCAATGTTTACCGTCCGAAATCAACCAAGGAAGGTACTAAACTTCCTGTGCTGGTGACTTATGGACCTTACGGAAAAGACATTCACTACAAAGAGTAAGTAGGGTGATGTCTGATTCTAGTTCGCAGCAACTGACGCCTCATAGCTTCCACGGAAAATCGTTCTCGGAAGTCAATCCTGAGCATCATTCTGATCATTCAGCATGGGAAACACCAGATCCTGGTTTCTGGACCAAGCATGACTACGTTATCGTGCGCGCCGACGAGCGCGGCCTTGGCCAGTCGCCAGGCTTCCTAGACACAATGTCAAGAGGAACTAGTGAGGCTTTCTTTGATGTCGTCGAATGGGCAGCTGAGCAACCTTGGTCGTCTGGAAAGGTTGGTTTACTCGGTATAAGCTACTACGCCGGATCGCAATGGCGTGTTGCAGCGCGCAAGCCTAAAGGCTTGGCTGCGATAATACCATGGGAAGGCATGAGTGATTATTACCGAGACAGATGCCGTCATGGAGGTATCTTGAGTAACAAGTTTATTGACTTTTGGTGGTATGTCCGACACACCCTCTCTATCAAGAAAAGTTAATGCTAATCGAATTTTTCAGGAACCGTCAAGTCATCACGAATCAATATGGTCGCCCTGGCCGTGCAGAACGAAACTGGGGACCGGACACAGTCGACGGAAACCTATCCGATGAAGTGCGCGCAAAGAACAGACAGGATCAAACTATTGATACTGCCAAGTACAAGTTCCGCGACGAGCTATACTACGCAAGCAAAGAGTATGATATGAGCGATATCGAAGTACCGCTTCTATCAGTCGGTAACTGGGGCGGTATCCTACTTCATCTTCGTGGCAATGTCGAAGGATACGTTCATGCTGGGTCTGAATTCAAATACCTACGAATGATCACTGGAAGACATGATTTGCCCTTCTACTACAAGGAAGAAGTTGAGATACAACGAAGCTTCCTTGATGCGTTCCTCAAGGGCGAGGATCGTGTTGGTTGGTCAGTAAAGGGCAAGCTGCCTCCAGTCGACATGGTCCTCCGCAAGGGCGATGTGGGCTTCGACGATGCCGAGAAAGAAAAGGTGTACCAAAGACGAACCGAAAACGAATGGCCCATTGCACGAACCCGTTACACCAACTTCTACCTCACCCCCTCCCAAACCCTAACTCAAATCTCACCTATCGTCACCCGCCCGCAAAAGCTCTCCTACGAAGCCCTGGGCACTCTCGACAACCCCAAGCTCCTGCAATTCACCACCGCCCCCTTTGAGGAAGAAACCGAGATAACCGGACACATCGTTGCACACCTCAACGTCTCGCTCTCGGCCCACGCCACAGGCGCCACACCCACAGACATCGACCTCTTCCTCACCCTCCGCTACATCTCTCCTGAAGGCAAAGAAGTCCACTACACGGGCACAGCCGGAGATCCCATCCCCCTCGCCAAAGGCTGGCTGCGTGTTAGCCTCCGCAAAACCAACCCTTCACACCCCAAGCACCGGCCTTACCTCCCCTGGCGCGACTACTTCAGCACAGACGTGCAACCCGTTGTGCCCGGGGATGTGTACGCTGTGGATGTGGAGGTGTGGCCGACGAACGTGATTGTGGAGAAGGGCGGTAAGATTGTGTTTGAGGTTGCGAGTGGGGATACACAGGGTAGTGGTATTTTCCAACATACGCACCCAGAGGATCGGAGTGAGGAGAAGTTTGGAGGGTGGAATCATGTGCATTTTTCGGAGAAGGCGCTGAATTACGTTACGTTGCCTATTGTTCCGCCTAAATAGACGTGGAGCAGATGGAGGGGGGGGGGGGTTGTAGAGTGTTCTTTTTTTTAGAGAATGTAAATGCTTTGAGATTTCGTGTACTGTGTGGTAGTCCTGTGTATGATTGTTGTGACAAATACTGCAAGAATTCGAGCGATATATACTTTCATCACCGGTGCGGTAGCATTGTGGCACTAGTGTTTAGCTTTTCGAAGTAGGTTGAAAGTGATTTGTATAAGGCGAGAGCAATATGAAATTAATTCATCTCATTCTTCGTCGATTTCTCAGCGGGATGCACGATTGAACATATAATCGTATTTAAGAAAACGCCTATACTAAACAGAATAAGGAAAAAAACCACCGTGAATATCGTTACAAACTTTCTACGTCCACTTGCCAATTGTAAACTGACTATTGCACATATTCACCAACTCCCAGTCCTCAGCACCAAGCACGCACTCATCCGTCTCCCTCTTACTTCCATCAACCACGCCAGCAACAAAGCAGGCAGCCATGTAATGATCATCAGTAGCATGTGCATCTCTGAACATGGGATGCTTCATCAGCCTTGTGATTCCTCGTGTCAGACTACCCTTCTTGGCACCCTTTCTGCAGCACCGAACAAACACATCCTCGACGCACTGACGGAACTCGAGCATGGGAGCCTCTGGGGGATATGGCTGGGCGAAGTTGTCGGAGTAGCGGAGCATTTGGCCCCAGTGGTTTCGGTAGAGGTTGTGGACTGCGCCTCCAGTGCCGATGAGGATGTAGCCCTCGTCACGGAACTTGGATAGGATGTTGCCGACACGCGCATGTAGGTGGGGGTCGAATCGCGAGTTCATACTGATGAGAGTTGTTGGGGGGCATTTTTCGGGAAACATGCGGATAAGGATAAGATAGGTGTCGTGGATCCAGTCAAAAGTCTCGTTTGGGCGAGCATCGATACCCTTTTCTCTCAGGGCGGCAATGCATTTCTTTCCGCTCTCGAGGTCGGGGACAAGCTCGTAGTCTTTGTACTTGCGGGGGTGGACGTATGCAACGGGGGACTTTGCGGGCTTGGGGTTCATGGCGACGTCGATGCGGTTTACACCGCGAGCGTCCCAATGAGCGCCCATCATGATGACGCCTTTGAAGCCGTGCGAGAGAGCTTCATCGCCACATGCTTTCCAGTAGTCGGCGGATTTGGACTCCTCGCCGAGCATCATGGTGGAGCCATGGGAGAAGAAGTGGACGGGTGGGACAGGCATGGCTACGCAGATGGTGTGTGTACGTTGCAGCGAAGATGAGTAGCGATGTGCGTACTGTGGTCGCCGCGATTCTTGGATGTCACTTGATAGAGACTACAGAAATGCCGTTGGAAGTGCGGGCAATGAGGAGACTTTACCTGTCCTGGTCTGGTGCTCTATGTGAGAGCGGATGTGACCCATGGCGAAGGTCGGGATGTGGGGGACGGGGAGATGGGGATGGGGTTGGGGATGGGGTTGTGAAGACGCGTCTTATTGCACCTAACACCAAGCCCGCCCGAATCCGGCATTGGGCATTTCTGTGGACTCTTCAAGAACCAGCAAGACCAGATGAACATGGCAGCATTCTCTGGGACAAACATGTTGAGGAGGACAAGGAGTCGCAGGTCCTGTGTTGCCACAGAAGTGACAGGGAATGGGGCGGAGACCAGGAGCAAAAACGAGGGCCAAGTCCGTCCCTATGTTTGAGGGCATCGGTCGCCCCTTCCCCAAACAGGAGAGGGCAGGCACAGATCAGCCGAGGCCGGGATGCGCGCCCGCCCCGTCTCGGCATGCGGACAAATGCACACAATGCACACGCGACTCCGCACTCTCCCCACACCTAAGGGTTATCTCCCTCCACTTCCCACTTCCCACCTCCCGATGCCGTCCCTCGTCAATCTCACCCGATAGCAACAAGCATCCAATGATGCAGGTGAGCACGGCGCAACCAAACACTCAACCTGCTCATGCCGAGCTCGATGCCGAACAGGCGCGCCTATTCCAGTGCAGCACTTGCAAGCGCTCCTTTACCAGAGCAGACCACCTCACCCGACACGTGAGAGCGCGTAAGTTTTTGTCCCTGCTACCTACTAGCACCTGTAGTTGAGCGAGAGATATGGGACGCGCTCGCAACCAACGTCCTCGGTGCTCCGCGGACTTCTGGCATCCACCTTAGGGAGTTTACTGCCCCTGTCTGCTACGAGGCTTGTTCTGCATAGTTGGTGTCTTCTTGCTCTGGACATGCCTCAAAGGTAGTCGCCCTTTCTTGTTCAAACACCAACAAGACGGCTGTGTCCTTAGATTCGACGCACCTGATTTTGCATACACATCGCCGAACCCTAGTAAACTGACCCTGCTTCGACAGACACAAAGTCCAAGCCGTACATTTGCCCAGTCTGCTCCAAGGGCTTTGCCCGAATGTAAGTGCTTTGTGAAGATGCTTTGGTGGCATCTCAGCACAATAGCCGCCGCGAGACTCCTCTAACGTGCTGCAGAGACTTGCTCAAACGACATGTAGCAAACCACGACACAGAACCCGCCAACAAGCGACAGAGGCGCGAAATTTCTCGCGACACAAGAGTGGTTCAAGCCTGCGAGGCCTGTTCCCAGAGCCATCTCCGATGTGAGGATGAGAAGCCATGCAGTCGTTGCAAAAAGAAGAAGATACCCTGCAAGGTACCCGAGTCGCTCGCTACCGACGAGAATGAGAGTCATGAAATCGATGCTGTCCATGCCGCTCAAGACTTGCTCGATTTATCAAATGGTTTTGATTACCCCTCATCGCTGCCTGGCCAAAGCGGGAATGCCAACCCTCCGGCGTCTACAACCTCACAGACACCAGAGTCATTCCACAATTCTCAACACCTGTCCATGGTGGACTCCAATAGTACCAAAACTGACTCTGCTGGTTGCAGAAGCTCTGACACGAGCACGTCAGTCATGAACACCATGCAGCCGCCGCCCAACACCGGCAACGGGCTGGTTACAATGAACCATAACTTTGAAGAGCCCGATCCTACATCAGCAATGTCCTTTTTTGATAGCTCCATCCCGCCCTTTGACAATACGCCAGCACAGAATCCGTTTCTACCAGATTACTTCCGAAACATGCCCCCGTTCGACGCCTTTCTTTCTGGCCAGGCTACTCCACGCGGTATATTGGATCTGAGTTTTGACATCGATGTCGGCCTTACTGATCTCGATCTTGGACTGCTTGATCAGTACAACTTCCAAGCCCCTTTTGCTGCCGACACACCGTCTACTGATGCTCACGGTACCGAGCATTCCCACCCAGAGACCGATACGGCACCAGGGAGAGCAGAAGCTTTCAAGCAGAGCATATGGCGCTACCTTCCTCAGAGCTCTCGGAACCCTAGCGCAGAGCAAGTAAACCTGGCCTTTTCGGATGCTGAGAGAGACAGCAGGCGCGCCCATATTGCACAACGCCGGGTTGTGGCGGAAAAGTAAGACAATGCTAACTCAATGATTCTGTCGTTGATGCCATCTAACCTTTGTTTGCAGACTTCCTCGTGTAAGCCGTGACCGCTTAATGGTCTTGGTCTTGGGAACATGCACTCCGGAGAACGTCAAGAAAATTGCGTCGGCTTTTCCCAGCGTAGAGCTACTGGATGGACTGATCCAGTACTTCCTCACCTCGCCGTCCCTGGACGCCCTCACGTGGTTCCATCTCCCAACCTTTTCTCCTTCGAAACTGAATCCAGAATTGCTCGCCAGTATAGCATCCGCTGGAGCTGCCACAATTCCTGACTCTTCGTTGCGAAAACTTGGATATGCTTTGCACGAGGCTTCCAGGATGGGCCAGTCTAGGTCTTTCGAAGAGGACAACACAGCAATCAGAGACCTTCAACATCTCCAGACCTTCCTTCTGCAGCTAGGAGTGGGTATGTGGAGTGGTATTAGCCGAAAGATGGAGATTGCAGAAAGTTTTACCCAGCCGTTGATAACAATGCTTCGGCGAGGCGCCCGCTTCCGCCGGTCGACATGGAAGGAGATCCGCCCAGAGCCAGACGAGCAAGGATCTGCACTAGAAACCAAATGGTTCAACTGGGTTCAGCAAGAATCATTCCTTCGCTTGGTCTATCGTGCTTTCGAATTTGATCGACAATCCTCCATGGCATTACTCAAGCCGCCACTAGTATCTTATGCCGAGATGCAACTTCCGTTACCGAGCTCCAATGCTCTTTGGCAGGCCAAGTCAGCAACAAGCTGGAAAGCAGCCTACTTGAACCTGCCGCCAATGGCAGTCAACAAGCCGTCAGCCATAGAATGCTTTCTCAACCTAGGGCACCTCTCGCACCATGATCACGCTAGCCTTACGTACCTATACATGATATGGGGCGCGATTTGGGAATACCGCCAGATGTGCACAGTGACATCTCGGTCACAGGCCGTATCGAACAACAGCCTCATACTATCTTCACGCTACCAAGATCTAACGAAGCAGCTCGATGATTTTAGACTCAGCTGCCCACCCATGAACAAGAGTGTTGAGATGACTCTGGAGATCATGCTGGTTCATCTCAACGCACCTTTGGATGACATTCAGCTTTTTGCAGGCATCGAGGGGCAGGAAGAGGCGCGCATCGCATACGTTGGCCTACGAGACTGGACCAACACTCCTTCAGCACGTCAAGCGCTCTGGCACGCTGGTCAGGTTTTACGCGCCGCTGAAGTGTTGCCGAAGGCTTTATTGAACAATTTTAATGCCATTGCCGTATACCATGCCGGGCTGATCCTGTGGTGCTATGGATTCCTCAAGCGGTCCATTGCGCCAGAATCAACACAAATTGATACCATGGTTGTTCTAAACGGAGATGATTCTCTGAGCGCTCGTAAATTCATCACATTGGATCGGGGTATACCATCTATACGAACATATGGTTCGCATAGCCCAACCCAGCTAAATGATGTCTGCGGGGTCATGGACAGCCTGGTACATCTTCTACGGACACGTCACGATGCCTCGGAACCGTGCCCACCACTTGTTGGGAACTTGGTGCAACTTTTGGAAGGTCTCCGTTCGGCAATCAAATAATCGCCGCAATAATGCGTCGATGCACGAGGTCGAGCAATTATGTAAAGTATAATCTTTTAGGTGCCGGTCACTACTCATTGAAAATAATGCCTTGTTCCTTCAGCAATATACCCTCTTATCTGTGGATACGCGCAATATGACATGCATGTTCTTTGGTCCCACTAGCGGCTTTATCCCAGTGCGGTAAAATGCGTGCGTAATCCGAGATTCATCCTGTCGGTCCGAAGGCCAACCTGCTCTGCTCTTCCATTAAGTGGCAATGACTAGTAACTGTATTCAGGCTTAGGCGATCTGGACAAAGCGATATCCCCGCATTTCCAAGCTATATGAAGAATAGTACATGCACACAGACCTCCGTCCCCCACATTCCGAATGACCCCGGAATCGGGAATCAAACTGGGGTAAATCCCAGGTCGATTCGTCCAATGGCTGACCTTGAAACTTGTCACGGCCCTTGTCCGTCCAGTCCTGCAGGCTGGGCACCCACACCGATTGAGGACGGGAGGTCAGTCTTGTAGCACAGTGTGGTCTATTTAGATTGAGAAGTTCTCGTGCCCGTAATCCAGTGACCATTGCAGGATTTTGAGCTTTTCATTCTGATCGGTACGTACCATCAGCCGCAATGACATCCTTGAGCGCGGCGTTCAAACTTTCCAAAGAGGAGGTGCGCAATGCCAGGCCCCCTGGAACAGCTACCTTGGTTGGTAAGACGCGACAACAGACTTTCGGGGTTACTAGAGCTGACGAACTTGCCTTATCAGAACATCTCGAATGGACAGCATCGCAGACGAATAGAGATGAGATTCGTCTGGTGCCCCAACCAACATCAGACCCAGCAGACCCGTTGAACCTGCCCAAATGGCGGAAGCTTGTCATGCTCGCGGTCATGTCTATCCACCCTTTTGTGGTCAACTTCACTGCGTCATCGATTTCTAGTGCTTTGCCAATATACGCGTCGACACCAGTGCTTGGTCTCCCACCCAAAAAGTTTTCACAACTGACATACTTCATTGCGGTCAATGTCTTCATGTTGGGGGCGGCCAACCTGTGGTGGGTGCCCTTGGCCAACACCTTTGGGCGTCGCCCAGTGATTCTGGCTAGCTTGTTGTTGCTGGTCTTCTCGAGCATGTGGGCGGGATTGGCGACAAGCTTCGATAGTTTGCTGGCTGCGCGTATATTCATGGGCATTGGTGGAGCACCTGCCGACGCCGTCAGCCCTGATGTGGTTGGCGAGATTTTCTTCGTTCACGAACGTGGACGTGCTATGGTATGTAATTGTAACAGAAGATTCTTGGCATATCAGGATGCTAACAGCATTATCCATAGGCCATCTACACTTCCTTCCTAGCTTTTGGATCTCTTGTCGGCGCTACTTGTGGTGGATACATTGTCGGGCCCATGGGTCTGTCCTGGCTACACTGGATGAATGTTGTCCTTTCAGCTATCAGCTTCGCTCTATGTCTCGTTTTTCAAGCCGAGACTTTGTACGAGCGCCCACAGACCTCATATACATCCGACAACGACGTTTCGAACAAGGTCACTGCCGAAACCAAGGAGAGTGTTGTAGTTGCTGACTCTGTGGCGCCATCCACGTACCCTTCCTATTCGTACCTCCGCTCGCTAAGACTCATCACGTATCAGCCGGGCATCGGTACAAAGTTCTTGGCTCCTTACAAGGTCCTCCGACTACCAGGAGTGTGGCTGGTTTCAGGCTGGTATGCTGGACTCGTCGGATTGATTGTAAGTGAAAGACCACACGAGTGTTCTGATAAAAGATACACTACTGACCCTGCTTTAGGTAACCATGTCAGCAGTAGCTCCTCAGTTTGTCGCCAAACCCCCATACCTCTGGGGCAATGGTGTCGGACTGATCAACATTGGCGGCATCATCGGGACTATCCTAGGCGGTGTAAGTCTTTTCGAACTCTAGCAACCTTTCCACTCCAGACATTCACTAATTCTCCTGGGTATTTCAGGTATACACCTACTTCGTCGCTGATTTCACAACCAAACGCCTCGCAAAGAAGGACCATCACGGCTTCTCCGAACCAGAATCCCGTCTCGTTACCGCTCTCCCTGCCCTCTTCGCTGCCACCATTGGCTCATTCATCTTCGGCTTCGTAGCGCAGAACCCCTCGCCAAAGGGCTGGGTGGGTCTGCAGTTTGGACTCGGCCTCGTCGCCTTCGGCCTCATGCAAGCGCCATCGGTGGGCTTCAACTATATCATTGAAGCGTATGGCTCCCTTGCTGGCGACTGCTTCGTCGCTATTACTTCCACGCGCGCAGTGGTTAGCTTTGCGTGGACTTTCTTCGTCGGCGAGTGGGTCACGCACGCTGGCGCAGCAGAGCCGTTTGGCATTTTCGGTATGCTCATGGGCATTTTCGGCTTGCTCACTATTCCCATGCTCATCTGGGGTAAGAGACTACGTATCTGGACGGCAAAGTGGGTTCCTCAAGGAAGGCCGATTTAGGCTTCTTACGTCAGATGTTTACTGTGCTTTGCATGACTAATGTTGTATGTATGCACGTATGTAAGTATGCTTATTGGTTGGACTGATTTGATCCATGTCGATGCCCTTGTATATTGGGAGGAAGTGCGTATAGCAAGAAAATAATGCTTTGATTTATGATGGATCTTGATGCGATGGAACAGAGCACCTATTCTGACTTTCAACGCGCATGTCAAATCACTCTCCTTTACCCCCATTCAAGTAAACACAAAGAAATTGATTGAATACTTCTACAAATCATCATATCCATCAGCCCATTCCATACCCTCAATAAAGAAAGAAAATCGATTACTTAAATAAACGCCAACTTCCTCAGCCCAGCCCTCACCCCAAAGAACAACGACGCCCCAATACACGTGAGAAGCGGGATACCGTAAACTCCCAACCCGACAAATATTCCCTGCTCAAAATACCCAATCGCAATCGACTCCTTCCGCTTCGCCTCCTTAATCTCCTTTGTCGCCTGCCCCAACATCTCGCTCGCCACCTTCGCTCCTTCCTTGCCACTCAGCACCTTCAGCAGCGACCTCTGACTACCCGGCACGCTTACATATGCGGGCGCGAGCCGCGAAAAATGCTCAACCGTGTACCTCTTCTCCACATCAAAAGGAATCTGAGATGAAGGTTCTGGGGCGGCGGGGCCGAGAAGCAGCGAAAACGGGACACTGTTTGCAAACGACACCGCTGCCGGCACAAATTGCGAGAGGTACTTTGCTGTTGCATTCGCGCCGAAGTGGTAGCTTGCTAAGAGGGTTTCATTGGGGGAGACGTCTTGTTCGACGAGGCTGATGGCGTGTTCGAGCGATGTTATCGCCGACACTGCAAAGATGGGTTGTGTGGATTTGGGGGGTAGGGAGGATAGGTTTGAGAGTTCGACGACTGCGCCGTTGTCGCCGGAGGAAATTGTAGTTAGGTCCCAGGATTTTGAGGAGGAGAGGGTGGAGAAGGCGGTGGATATCCTGGATGATGATGAGGATTTTTGATTGCTGCCGGGGTTGGAGGAACCGTTGGCGAGAGAGCCGGAACCCACGAGGTAACGGAAGGAAAGCTGGAGTACGTGTTCGAGGAACTCTTTTTTGATGAATTCGTTTACAAGAATTATGTCTGGGGCGTAGGGGGATGTGCCACCAAAGGCGAAGCGGGCTGTGACAAGATGCGAGGCCGCGGTAGCAAGGTCCGCGGTGCGGTCTACAATTGCGATTACTTTGCCTTGAGGGGAGACGTGCTGGGAGTATGTTGGTTGGGCGACTTGTGTCTCTTGGAGGACTTGGAGGTAGGTTGAGAGGGAGTCGGCGGGTGGGGAGGAGGAGATGATGAGGAAGGTGTCAGATTCAAGAGCTTCGGTGAGAAGCTTGCGGAGGAGAGAGGGGAGAGCACGGAGGTTGTTTTCAAGCTATTGTTTTCTTGTTAGTTGTGAATTGGTGGGGAGAAAATCCAAGAGTGATGCTTACCTTGAGCGCTACACAGGTACCGGCTGCAACAGCTGCACTCAAAGGTGACAGGACCGAAAAGAATGGCGTATGGCTTTTTTGTGGCTCAATGTATGCAACACCCCACGGTACTCTCCTGTTACTGGCGTCTTTGCCATTTGTGATTCGATATTCCGCTTCTAGCTCTTTTGTCACATCAATAGAGGCATAGTGCTCTTTGACTAGGTCGAGGACAACAGCAACCTCTGTAGTTGCTTCCTCGTCGGATACATGCGTATCCTGCTTAATAGCATTTCTGATAGCATCACTGCTATTACGCAGCGCATCATGCAGTGACTTGAGCTGCTTCTGTCTAAAAAATGCGTTGTGGCAGCGTGCAGTAAGTGCAGTTGCTTGGAGGATCTCCAGCGCGGCTTCGGGGGTAATTGGCGACGACGACATGATGAGACTGCAAAACCGAACAGGACAAAAAAGAATCACAACAGAATTTTCAAAGACTGGAGGAGAAGCAGCAAATCTCTACTACTATGTAAGCGCGAAAAACGTCCCCGGACCACGCCGGTATAATCTCCCACTTAACCCGACGGCAATGCGATGGGATGACAACTTACCAGCACGGAAAACGCAACACCCCCGTGCTCCCCCACATTCCGAACCCGAGCGCCCCACCCCCATTGTCCCCCCTTCGTCCCGCCCGCCACCATCTCCGCGTCTTCCCGCCGCGCGGAACACGACCATTTGTGTAATCCCGACTTCTATGCGTCTCACCCGTGTCTTTCGCTAAACAACAACAACAACCGCCGTCTTGCTACTACCACTTCCATTTCCACTCTCCCTTTCTCCCCCCCCTTTCACCATCCGAACAACGGCCACAATGTCCGTAACAACAACCACAAACCCAACAACTTACACCCTCGCCGCCACCCTCGCAGACTACGATCTCCACCACACCACCACAGAAGGCGGTCATCACGATGCCAGTCTAAATGCGCATCCCAATCCCGCAGCGAATGCGCAGCAGCAGCAAAACCCAAGTCATTGGCCTACGCAGCATCGCAGGGTGCCTGTGTATAGGCCTGTAAACAGGGAGTTGGATCAGAGTGAGCGGAGGGTGTATTTGAATGGGATTGAGCAGGCGTTTGTGGGGGTGATGTTCACGGGTGTGTTTTTGGAGTCGGTGAGTTGAATTGCTTCTTTTTTTTTATTGGGGAAGAGAGAGAAGTGTAGTTTTTTTTTGAGGAAGAGAGAGAGAGAAGGCTAACAGGAACAAATAGACAATGTCGAAGATTTGGAGGAATTCTTTTGGACGGGTATGGAATGTTGGGTATAAACTTGGTGGAGAGTGGTGAAGTTCTTGAATGGCTTTTGAGAGCTTTAGGGAGTTTGGAAGGGTCTTCATTTTTTTTTTCTTGGTGGAAATTGTGCAATGCAGGGAGAGTTTGTCGTTGAGAAAGTGATTGTGCATGTACATTTCCTCACATCATACTTGAGATGGAGGACAGCAATCTACTTCATCGGGCAAGCTGCTTAGTAATAACCTACTAACCTGCATCTTTCCCTCGGTACAGTGAATGCAATCATGCTGACATGCATTTTCTAAATACAATCTAATCTCACTGTGTGCCACGCACGATGCACCATTTAAACAGCCGACACGCCCTCGTCCATTCACGCGCGAGATCCAACATATACTAAAGTGGGAGAACCCCAAAAAACATTCGTCCATGGGGTCACCTGCAGGAGAGACTATTCCCGGGAAGTGGAGGAGGAGGAGGAGGAGGAGGGGGGGAAATGATCTATTTCCACGAACCGAACCTTGGTGTGACCACGATGAACCTAGAAGTAAAAAGCGGGACTGAAGGCAAAGCTCGCTGCCATTTAATCCGGTCTTGAGTGTTAATCCTTATTTCACTTCCATACTTTCAGTTCTTGGTACCGCTTTTGTTGTCTTCTTTTCGTCCAGTGTATCTCACGCCGTAACCATGGACTTTACAAACGGTACCACTACGAACGGCGTCAACGGCGTCAACGGACACGATGATGCCTCCCAGCAACCCCTCAACATCACAATCTGCGGAGCAGGCATCGGTGGTTTGAGTGCAGCAATCTTCCTTCGACAACAAGGCCACACAGTAACTTTACTCGAAGCCTCGCGCTTCGCCAACGAACTGGGTGCCGCTGTGCATCTTGCTCCCAACGCTAATGGCCTTCTACGCCGCATGGGCCTGACTCCCGAGGCACAAGGCGCGGTTAGTTGCAAGCAGATGACGCAGATGCTTCCCAACGGCCGGGAACTCTTCAGTATAGATCTGACACAAAGCGCGGGACGGTGGCAGCACCCCTGGCAACTCGCCCACCGCGTGAGTCTGCACAGCGAACTGAAGCGACTCGCTACATGCGAAGAAGGAAAAGGCAAACCAGCCGTACTCAAGCTCCGCTCCAAAGTCGTCGATGTAGACCCCAAAGAAGGCACTGTTGTACTGGAGAGCGGAGAAACAATCCGAAGCGACATCATCGTCGGCGCAGATGGCGTCCATTCCAAAACCCGCCTACGCATTCCAGGCGCAGAAAACATCAAGGTCTTCGGTAGTGGCAAGAGCGCATTCCGCTTCCTCATTTCCCGCCAAAAAGCGTTCGACGACCCTGAGACACGCAAGTTTGCAGAAAAAGAAGGCCATCTAATCATGATCTTTGCGCGTGATAGGAGAGTAGTCGTGTACCCAACGTCTGACAATACGCTCTTGAATTTCGTGTGCATCCACCCTACGTCTGAGAGCCAGATTAATGCGCAAGAGCCCGGAAGCAGTGATTGGCAGAATAAGGGAAACCTGGACAAGATGCTGGAGGTGTACAAGGAGTTTGAGCCTGCGGTGCTCAAGCTGCTGAGCATGGCGGATGAAGAGACATTGAAAGTGTGGGAGTTGCTGGATATGGAGCAGTTGCCTAGTTGGACAGAGGGAAAGTTGGTCTTGATAGGTGATGCTGCTCATCCTTTTACGCCGCGTAAGTTGATCCTCCCAAACCGCCCTTGGAAAAGAATAAAATGAAACGAAGACTAACACAATTTTTTTTTGATGATGATCAGACCAAGGTCAAGGCGCAGGCCAAGCCATCGAAGATGCCGCCTCCCTCGCCGTCATGCTTCCCCTCGGCGTCCCCCGCTCCTCCATCCCCTCCCGCTTCAAACTCTACGAGCGCTGCCGCTACGATCGCGCTAGCACAATTCAAGAATACTCACGTGTCGCTGGTAAAGACCTGGGTACCGGCCCCCCGCTCGACACCAGTAAATTCACAAACTACAATTTCGGCCACGACGAATGGCACTATTCCAGCCAGGCGCTGCGGAAATGGGAGTGGGAGAACAATAAGAGTTTGCTGTGGAGAATGCCGACGGCGTTTGGACCTATGCCGGGTCCCCGTCAGGACTTTTATGGCAGGCAAAGGGATGGAAGTGGTGCGACCTTTTCGACGGCGAGTGTCAAGGTGAGGACGAGTAGGACGGTGTTGGAGAATTTGCTGCCGCCGAGTGGCAAGTTTAAGTTTGCTAGTGCGGATACGGCAGCGTTTGCTACGTTTGCTGTCACGCAGCTGGGTAATCTGGAGTGGTTGGGCGGAAGAGGATACAGTCATTTTGGCCTGTATGTGCATGGCATCGAGTATACGAAGGAGGATGGGGATACAGTCGTGGGGACGTATTTGCCTGTACTGTTTGAGAACCTTGCGGATCCAATTTTGAGTGGGAGAGAGGAACTTGGGTTTCCCAAGGTATTTGCTGATCTGGCGGTGAGTAAGACTGACGACAAGTGCGAGTTGGAGGCGAGTTGGATGTCGTCCAAATTCTGCTCCATGAAGCTCTCAGGGTTGCAACAACCAGCTGGTACTGCAAACGGCGAGGCTCCGGCTGTCCAGCCAGCACCTCCTAGAGACGATGGTCTGCTGTTCCACAAGTACATACCCGCTACTGCGAGTGCGGGCAGCAAGCAGCGTGGACAGGCGGATGTCGAGTACACTGCGTTCCTACCTGGCGATGAAGACAGCAAGGTGGTGGAGAGGAAGGTTGAGCAGACGCTTACTGCCTCGACAGCCGAGATTGCGTTTGACGCACTTGACTGGAAGGCACTACCCACACTACACCACATTGTCGAGAGGTTACAGGAGATACCCGTGTACGGGGTTGTTGAGGCAAAGATTGTGCAAGGAACTGGGGTAAGCGACGTCAGGTCAGCCCAGAAGCTTGCATAGAACCTGGATACACATGTACATAGATACACTGTTAGTTTCTTTGTAGTTACTAGTACCTTTGTTCGTTCCCATCACCACCCATCAAATCACGAACACCCCTTCAATTTGTACTACCTTTCATTCTCTCATCTACGGAACGGTTGACAATATTTGCTACTACATGCTTGTCCTCAGAAAGCCAAGTGTATAAATGGGGAGGGGTATTACCAAGATTCCATCTATCAAATGCCATCCAGAAACACCATACGACACCATGACGATGCAAAAATGTACATATGAAATTTGTAAAAGAAAGAGAGAGAAAAAAAAACAAGAAAAAACAAGGTAGGCGGACAAACAACAGAGAAAAAAAATCCACGTGTTGTTCCCGAACAAAAGAAACAAAGATAACTACGATCCGTCTAGTATAATCCACCAGGGACGACCCAATTTCGTTTCCCTAGCGTCTGGAAACATGAAAAAGTCCCGTATTGTAGTGCCGAGATGCTTTGCCGAATATTCTTGATTCGCATCGCCATTCGAGGTGCTGCAGACTCTATATCGGTCTTGTTATTTTTCAGCGAAACCTCCCCATGTGTAGAGTAGAGAAGAGGAAGAAGAGAAAGAAGAAAGAAAAGGAAATTACTAGCAAGGTGCGCAAGGCGAGTTCTACCCAGTAGTCGCGCCCAGGCCATCGCAAAGCCTCTTTCTCCATTGCCCACAAACATCCTCGAATCCATCCAGCACATCTGCACATGCACGCTTGGCTTCCCTCTCTTTGAGCCGCCGGTCCCAGTCTCCATGCTCAATGTACTCTTGTGCCTCCTTTGTCCGTTCGTTGTCACGTTTCCAGTCCTGTAATTGTTCTTTGCTGACTTTGAGCCTACGGGTGGCATTCATGGTGGTTTGCCGGGACATGTGGAGCGTGTCGCTTACGTTTGCGAGATGTTGCAGGAGCTCACGGCTTGAGTGAGTGAGATGGGAGAGGGCGACGAGTGGCTCAGCGGAAGAATGGGGAAGCAGGTCCAGGGTTGATTGTATGATTGGCAAAAGTTCCTCGATGGTTTCTGGATCGGGCATGATTGGTCGTGGACCCGAGAAGGAGGCGGCTAGAGAGGTTAGGGTACGGGACTGGTGAGTCAGGTGTGTTGTGAGAGCATCGTGAGCTGTCTTGAGCCTGTTTTTTTTCTCTATGTTAGCGTAAATCATACAAAAGGGAAAGGGATGAGCATACCTTGTGGATCCGTTCTCTATAGCAATCTGGCTGCCCAAATCTCGCAGTTGCTCCGTCACTCGCTTGACCACCTCGTCTGATGGGCTGCCATTCTCTTCCATGCCCCGCCGTGCCAGGCTTTCAATAGCTGCCATTCTCGACTCGAGCGCCGGTGATATACCCTCGTTGTCCAGGTCGGAGTCATCGCCATAGTCAGAGCCGTCGTACAGCGATCGTTGCCTATTGTGCTTTTTTGACTTTGCAGCCGAGGCTGGGCTGAGGCCAGTGGGGGGAGAGTCTTGCATGGCCACACCACTGTCACGCACACCGTTGAGACTGGCTACGCTGTCGACGCCATAGGAGCCGTCGTGCTCGACGGCGGTGCCGATGGCCGCGAGGTCGCCGTGCGACTCGTCTATGTCCTCACCGTAGTCGCCGTCTATGGCCTCGTCATCGTCGTCCCAAATCTCGCCCAGCTCGTCGGCCAGGTTTCCGAGGCCATTGCCGTCTATGGCGCCGTCAAAGTTGTGTGCAGAGGCGTCGTCAAAGTCGTGCGACGAGCGCGGGGTTATGGGCGAGTAGCCGGAAGAGCGTCGGTTGAAGGATTGGCGCCTGGAAGCGTTGTTGTGGGACATGTCCAGGCTGTCGGGGTGTCGACGGTGCGAGGATAGAGGACGGTGAGTCGGTGTGTCTGGTGGAGAGGACATGGCGCTACGGGAGGGTGGATCTTGGGCCAGATGGGAATGCGCCGAACGCGTCCGAGGATCGTGAAGTCGCTGGTCAAGGAAAGGCGGACCGCATTAGGAGAGCCCAATCGGGGATCAAGCGGGTGTGATCAAGGAGCGCAATGCGCCTCTGTCGCGCAGCACTGGCAGCCGAGGGCTCGAAGTGGCCCAACCTCGTGCAAGCAACAGCGGTGCGTGCTGAGCAGGAGTCGCAAAAGGAGAGGTGCGTGGCGGGGTAGCGGCGTGTGGACAGTGAGTGACTGGTACCCCTAAACTTGAGGTTGCGGGCTCGGCTGTGGTTGCGCAACTGCAGCCTCGATGCAAGGTACCGGCGGTGCTGCGAGGGGGGGTGGGATGGCGACTGGCGGCACTTGGCGGTACGAGACTTGTCTGCCGTATGTGTGTGTGTATATGTGTATGTGTGCAGGGTGGGGAGAACAGGCGCAACACTGATAAACAGTCAAGCAACAAAGCCGATGTGGTTGCACAGCAGGTCCCCTCGCACAGTGTTTAGTTGCCGCTTGTTGCCCTGCCTGCTCGGGATTGGCCTGTCAGAAAATGACGGTCCCAGTCCCTCGCAAAGGAGAGAAGGTATGGGTATCCTTGTCACATAAGTACAACCACGCCCACAGCTAGCACACATCCACACACTGCTACACGCCTCACTTGACCATCTGATCCTGCAAACGTCCATGTCAAAATGCTCCATGCAGCTGCCGGTTCGCCACTCGTATTGCAAGATAGCCACGCCCCGTCCTCTATCCCAGCCCGGTCCCTGCGTACATCTCTAATAGCATACATACATACATACAAACCCCATGACCCTGTCGGCAACCACATGGCCATCGCCTGTCAAGATGCTGGCCTGGACAACATGCACCTTCGCAGGCTCCAAAACGCCTTTTTCCCCCCTCAAAGCCGTACCATGCTCCTGCAAGGTGTTGCCATGTAGCCACCCAGAAACCCATGCCCAAGAACGCCTGCAATGCCTACCCGAATGCCGTTGAAACAATCATCGCCTGTTTGCAGCTACTGTGCTGCTTTGGTCTGGTCCAGCGTTGCCAGCTGCTTCTTGAGCTGTGTGAAGAAGTCCTGCCCCGTTGTCATGAGGTGCGGCATGGTGCCTGCGTAAAATCAGTATTCCATGTCTGCAAACTTGCCACACATAAGCGCCTCACCGCCTTTGCCCCATGCTCCGCTGCTCCTGTTCGATACCGAGTCACCGGGGACCTTGTGATATACCGCGGGCTGGTCTACAAGGCTACTGTTAGCACTTCCGGGACATGTGCGTGGAAAACTAGGCGGCTCGTACTGGCGGTACTCTCGAGGTACTCTATGCTCTAGTTAGTATTGTGCCGCGACATGTACGCCCTGGAGAACATACTCTTCTTGAGGAATTCCTTGACCTCGTTGGCATTGAAGCCCTTCACAGGCACATGGTGCTCGGCCTGGGCCTGGGCTTGTGCGGCCGGCGTAGGACCCGAGGCTTTTGCCTGCTTGGTTCCCCAGACATTGCCCGCAGGCGCAGCAGTCATGGACTGCGGCCGGCCAGCAGCGTCCTTGGTGGGGGTGCTTGTGCCTGAGTTGCGGTTGGCTTGACCCTGCCGTCGCCAGCTGTGAGGCATGTGTCAGTAATGTGCAGCTGCGGCGGACAGGCGCTCCTCTGGACGTACCGATTCTCACCAGGACCACTCATCTTGGATGTGGAGAAATGGCAGAGGCGAGGAGGGGCCGAGTGGTAGATATAAAATGCTGGAAGCTCTGCAATCGCTCTTGCAGCGCGCGAACGATGTCTGTGCTGCAGCAAACGGGCCCAATGAGGGTGCTGGATGCGACTACACCTGTGACTTTTCCCGACCAACTCACTACTGCTAGCCGCTTCAAGAGCCACCGCGACACTATTTCCACAGATTCGCGAACGAGTGGATGGCGATTTACGGAGCTGCCCAATCTGCGCCGGTGTGTTGTACATCACGTGCCCCGCCCTCCAATCGAAATGCCCACCGCCCGTCGTGACAACACACCAACAACAGGGTTCACGACACCACGGCGAACCCACGGTAACAGCTTCTGGGCACTGGGCCACGTTTTCGTCTCCATTCTTTCCCCCATGCTTGGCCGCCCTTGACTCGTGGCCGGTGTAAGCACAATGACGGCATGCCATTGCGACGGGCAAGACACGATGCCACGCAATCTCACCGACTGCTCCGCTCGAATCCCATGAGGAAGAGACTGCACAGGACAAGCCAACGCGTATCGTGCTAAGAATGCAGGTCATCCAGTCTTGGATGGGGGGGGGGGGGGGGGAAAGCAAAGACAGACGTTCGAATTATCGCTCGCAGTGCTGTCACCGACTTTTGACAAAGACCAGGGTCCCCAGATATGTGCATGGAACCTCATTGACAGGAGCCCTCCCATTGTTCCAACTAGCTTTCTCACCTTTTCGTCAGCGACAACTCTCACAAGCCAATCCTCATACGCGAATGCATAGTCAAAAACAGCCTTTTATGGCTAGGCTCAGATTCCATTCCATTTATTAATAATATGTATTTTGTCGCATGCCAATCCATGCCGTCCTATCAAGGCACCAGGCCATCAACATTCATTCCATTCCGTAACATGATACAACGCCGTAAACTCGAGGCGTGAGGGAATGCAGCAATATCTGCTACAAACACAACTAGGCTGATGCAGCGGTACCTTCGGCATTGTCTCCGCCATTGCCACCGCCAGTCAGATTTGCCAGGAAATCGTGATATCGAAACACCTCTCCTCTGCCCAGACCTTTGCCTCCCTTTCCAAAGGCTCTCCGCCCGCTGAAACCCTCGACTACCATGTTGATCTCCCGCTCGGTAAGCAGCGTTTCGCCTGGCTGCGGTGCCGTGTGCAACAGAGCATCTTTTAGCTCTGCCAAGTCAATCTGTCCGTCGTCATTGTCATCAAATGCCTCAAAGGCTGCGCTCAGCTCGTTCTGATGCGAGAGGTTGCCCAGCAGATCGGATAGTGTTGTGAGATAGTTGGCCAGGTTGATGGATTGTGCGCCGTTGAAGTATGTCGAGAGCTGGGACGGGGTCGCAGAGAGACCGAGCTGGGACAGCATATCAGCCACATCTGCAGCATTTACATGGCCGTCGTCGTCGCGGTCCATGACACTAAACGACTCCCGCATGCTGTGTAGGAGGGGCGGCGGCAGTTTGGACAGGGCGTCACTCGAAGCCATTCGCCGGATGGTCGGTGGCCGGGCTGCCAGTCGCCCGGGCGAAGGCTCGCGCGAGCGTGCGGGTGAGCGTGCGGGTGAGGGCGCTGGCGAGAGGTGCGCGAAGCGATCGACATGAATCTCTACCGGCTTCTCAATTGGCCTCTCTACCGGCTTGACAGGGTCAACAGGCGGCGACTGCTTGCGGAAGGAAAGAGGTGCGGGCGTGTCGTCCTTGGCAGTGCCCTCGAACATGGCAGCAATCGACGCCGTGCTCAGAGGACGTCCGGTGCCTTGGGCCGTGGGTGGTGGTGCATTGCGCGTGGGCGAGACATGGCGGCCAGGCGAAGCAGGTGGTTCAGGTGTGCCTGATCGTGTGCGCGTGTGCAGCCATGGCGGAGGGTTTTGCGATGGGGGCCCGGTAGCAGTGGCGGGGGCAGCAGCAGCAGCAGTCGGGCGGAGATTTGCTTGCGAGGGGGTGTTGGGCGTGTCCTTGGGCTTCAGAGGCGAGGTGTTTGGCGTCGAGGGCCGTAGGGTGGAGGGTGAGGCCTCTCTGATGGAGCCCGGGCGGCGGAAGGGCGACTGGCGGGCGTTGTTGAAGGACAGCGGCGAGGGCTTGTAGGGCGTGGGCGTGGTCGAGTCCATGAGCGCGGGGTATGTGCGTGTGTCTGTGTCGGAGGGGCTATAGAGAATGCTTAGTATCCCAACGTCGTCGCATAGTGGTGACGGCGCTTGTTGACCGTGGCTGGTGTTTTGCGGCGGCGGCGTGGCCCAGCAACCAGGCAGCCAGGCACGCACGCATGCACTGGGCGACTAAGCAGGCAATCGATAAGCCCGCCCGCCCCAGCAGATTGGATGCAGTTAGTCCATACGTCGATACATACGTAAGTATTGTTATATTATACCCTTATGTACCGACTACGCATGTACGCACGCATCGACTCTTGTAAGTACGCTTCCTACTCGTGAATGCACCCCCGGCGGTGGGATGCGTGCGCCTGCACTGTCGCCCACCCCAGCGCCATTGAGCCCGCGCCTCGTGTCCCCCCCCTCGCCCTCTCCCTCGCCCCGACTGGCTGCCGCCATGGTCGTGAGGGTGACATTGGTTTCGGACCATCTGTGGCATTGGCCCCCCTAACACTAGCGCCTGTAGATCTATAGGCAATGTGAATGCGAGCAACCAGGGCTCCGTACATAGTACAGCAGAGGGAGAGCGAACACTCATGGCCGAAGTCATATCACAGCGGCCAGGCGCTCCCAGTCCTGCCCAGCCCTTGACTCTGCAACGCCAGCCTTCCTTCTCCTCCTTCCCGCCCTCGCGCTCACCATCTACCCGCAATGGCCACTACCCCAAATCCCGCTCCCCGCAGCCCCCCATGCTGCGCGAGGGCGAGGAGAACGACTCAACCCAGTCGGAGCGCGACGACCCCTTCCGCCACCTCTCCGCCATGTCCCACGCAAGAGCTGGCATGAAGCTGCGCCCCCAGTATCCCGCCGACGCCGTCGAGAATCATGTCGAGTACATACTCGTCGCCTCGTTTGACATTGACCGCGGCTCCATCATGGAGCACCAGTATCCCGCCGCCATAAGCGGTGACGAGACCATGTTAGCCGAGCTCATGCTGCCCGACCAGGCCCACGTCCGGAGCCAGGATTGGACTATTTTCTTTCTGCACAAGGACACGACGGCCGATGAGGAGGAGCGCGAGGCACGGAGAGAGCGCAGGCGACGGAGAAGGCGGCGCAAGGACGGTCTGGAAGACGACAATGACAATGCGACTGCCCCCGCCCAAGAGCGCAAGGACCGCGACAGCGACAATGAACCCGAGGCCAATAATGATGACGAAGACGACGACGATGACACAGAGAGCGAGGGCGGGCCGGATCCAGATGGGCCACCCTTGGTCTACGTCTTGAATCTGGTCAACACCAAGCAGGACAACACTGTGAAGAGGTAAGGCAGCCCCAAACAACTTGCGACAAACGAGTTGACCAGACACTGACTCTGCACAGAGGTGCCATTGTGAAAGCCATGGCCATATGCACTCGCCATCCTTTTCTGCACATATACAAGCCCCTGTTGCTATTAGCTCTCGAGGAGTACTTCAGAGCACCAGTCCTAGAAACACTTGCCTCGCTCTACAATGCCCTCAACTCCATGGATCTGTCACTCTTGCCGAAACTCTCTCACCTTGAGAGCTTTGTGCTGGGCGCCAGCGACGCAAAGGACATGTTCTTAGAGAAATTCGAGCTCATGGTGCGCCACAGGAAGAAGCAGGATGCTGCAAAACAGGCGGATGAAACTGCATCGGATCCTCAATCTAAGAAGAAAGTATATACCATTCCTCGAGACACGCACGAGTTCGAGTCGAAGATTGATTACAACGGCATACCCGTGCCTGTCAAGATACCAACTTCCCTAAGTCCGGAAACCGTGGGCGACTTTTCCCTCATCAAGCTCATACAGACCTTCTCCACCCCTCACACAACACAACCGCAGCCATTCGCCTTGCACCCGCATCTGACAACGAGCGGCGCATTCACGCATCCAATCATTGTCCTCGTCAATGCCCTCCTAACCCAGAAGCGTATCATCTTCATCGGACACAATCGCCCTTCAGGCGAAGTCGCAGAGGCTGTGCTGGCAGCATGCGCCCTGGCATCCGGTGGTATCCTGCGCGGCTTTGTGCGACACGCATTCCCATACACTGATCTTACTAAAGTAGATGACCTGCTCAAAGTGCCTGGTTTCATCGCCGGCGTCACCAATCCAGCATTTTCCTACAAGCCAGAGTGGTGGGACCTGCTGTGCGACCTCCCTACTGGCCGTATGAAGATTAGCAATCGAATCGAGTCAGCCTCGCCCACAGAGGGATCCTTGTTTTTCCAGCAGCAAGGCCTCCCTTTGAACGGACTAAGTGGGCAATCGGGCCTTGATAGTAAGGGTGGTGGTATTGATCCTACCGGTGACAATCAGTTCATGGACAAACTTCTCGAAAGCATCGCCAACCGTCATGGAGAAAACGCGATTAGGGCAAAATGGCGCTCGTGGGTGCTGAAATTCACCCGCATCGCAGCCGCCTTTGAAGAAGCCGTCTATGGGGCATCAGCACTGTATATTGGCGCTCACGATACGGAAACCGGTGCATATGGTGTTTCTGGGCATGGCTACGTTTGGTCAGATGAAGGCTCCAAGCTCCGCGAACTTGCAGCAAATGTTCATCGAATCGAAGGCTGGCGCAACACTAGAAGTTACTATAGCTACATCCAGGACATTGCAAAGGGCTGGGGCAAGAGACCAGTACGCGGCCTCGACATGCACCATCAGCATGACAAACTGCGATGTCTGAAGCTCACCCATGACCAATCGGCAGCCATCTATCTCGCACTTGCCCGGTGCGTGGAAGAAGCAGGTTCACCCAGCGAGAGCACAAGTGCTTCATCAACCGACCTCTCATCAATGGCACAGTCGCTGAACATCTCCAACGAGTCCGCAAGGAGAGTAAATGCCCAACTACAATACGACACCGTCCTCCAGCTGCTCTGCGTTATACCCGATGCCGGCCTCTTCTACCTCAGTCTCGGCCTTTTCCACCCCAGACAGGATGTCCGCATGGCAGTCGTCAAGCTACTCGAGCGAATCATGGATCACTCTGCTGGTCGACACTACTGGGGCCAGCTGGGACGTTTTGCCAAATTAGCATTCTTCAGGGTAAAGAGGGAGGAGGCACAGAAGTGAGATATACTGACAAGTGTTTTGAAGTTAGATCGAATGGAATGATAACTGGCCTGTTGTCGTGGGGTCGACTTAATGCAATGACAAGAGTAATCTGGATGAATGAAATGATTATTACATATCCCCACATCTTGTTGATAGTGAGCATCTGCGTTTGACATAAATCTCTCTTTCCGCACGTCAAGAATCATGATTAACGTCCGTTTCTGTGTAGCGAGATGCTCTGCGCAATGGCACGCTGTATATGATCGGTTTTTTTGCGAAGACATCTTCTTAACTAGTTAGGAACTTAATGGTTTGTAATGGCTGGTACTGGTTATCTAAAATGGATTGATGCATTATATTGGCTCAGAAATCAGTGTAGTAGTTAACTAGAAAGAAATTAAGAAAATATTTTTTACGCGAGTACCTAAAAAACTTCTTTCGTCATCTTAGCTTATCTGGGAAAGATTGGTTTCAATGCTAGAATTGTCTTTAATATCTAGAAGTGAGTTTAAGATCCAAAGAAGGAGAGATTCATAGCCTTGACTAACGTAGTTTATAAGCGAGTGAGCCATACAAGCGAGTGAGCCACCCCACCAACTTTGCGCACATCTATAAGCGTATAGCTCCACCACATTATGTTAGTTTTGATAGATATTAACGTAATAGATTAATTACTATCTATAATATCTTTCTTGCATGTACGTGTGTTATGGCCAGTCTCTCTACACCTGCTATAGCGCGCTAGAGCCTGGCGGCTGACACCTGATCGCTCTC
>NW_006911510.1:0-33923 GCF_000523455.1 Bipolaris oryzae ATCC 44560 | reverse complement strand
ACGACGTGTAAAGCTAGATAATAAATTATATCTCTCAATTTCATCTTATTTTATTGCGCTGTTGTGGATCAATTGCGCAGAGAGTCGCGTCAGTTTGGGTGGGGCGTTCAGCTTACTGATCTTTCCAGCTTACTGATCCCGCACGTTATCCATCTGCCAAGGTTCCATCTTTTGATGTTGGTAGTAGCATAGGCGCCGAGTAATTGTCACGTGCCCATTGTACATCAACACCACTTCCTTCTACCTCCAGACCACAACCCTAGAATCCATCTTCATCCCCTCAAGCTCATAATTATAACCCATAGAGGTGGTTCCAACTTCACAGCCCGACCAGGCACACCCACACGCCTCCGCATCTACCGCACAAAAACCCACATCCTCCACTTCCCTTTCCACACCAATACCCCCCCCCCTCTACTTCACCCACCCCGCCGCAAATCTCAGCACTATCCATCCCCTCGTCCTCTCCACCGCCATCAAACGCGGCACTCCAACTTCTTCAAATTACATTATAGTCTCCGCCGTGATGCCTGATTTTGACCGTGCGTATCGAGTAGTCGGTACACCTTAGTATACTCCTATTCATCCTATTCCTGTATCTTTAGATGTACCTCGGCCGTGGCTTGGATTCCAACAACGAGTATACGTGATGGAGTTGGGTTTGATGCAGTTCCCAGTGTTATTCTGTAGATTACTCGGTACTTGGCTGGTGATGAAAATGCTTATCTGATTGTTTGGGGTGGAGAAGAAATACTATATCATTCCCATTGTCACCATTCTCGTTTTGGGTAGAAATCTCATCACGATCTAAGTTTTCAGTGGCTGTTGATGTTATTCAAGGAGTTTCTCAAGCAGTTGTCATTATGAAGGATCTGACTGAATAACTGATTCATCCGCGCATATATCTATTTTCTTGCTGTATTGCTTGCAAGAAAGGTGGGAAACATAGCCAGCGAATGTGCGCGCAACGTAAGTCACACTCCTCTCACGTCGATCCCAGGCTTCGTATCGTAGGTCCCGCGCAAATGGGCCAAGCATAATCCTGAAGGTATGTTCGAATCCAGGCGCACTAATGCTGAAAGGCCTCTGGAGTTCTTTGTCTTGAGGAAAGAGAGCAAGTACATCTTCCCGGACTCTAGAAGCTTTAGCGATCGAGCGAACAGAATATCTTTCCAATATTGCGCCGCACATATCCAACAAAAGGATCGATTTCGGTATTCTCATCTCCAAGCCCGAGACTCGGCTTTTTCCTCGATTGTCTAGTCTGTAATTTCCACCCGGAACTAGTGCCATAAATAAAGGCTGTTTTTTTCGATGCCTGGGTCACCTTTCGTCCACGGAAGCTAGCCCTGATGACTACCATGACGTTGTTGGAAGTCAGTTTCTTTCCGTAGATCAGACGATTGGAATACTCCTGCGGGCCTAGAATATCTGTTAGATTCAAGAAAGCACGTGGGTAAGAGGAGATGCATGCGAACAGAAACATGGAATATCACGAAGCAGATGTTCACAGTCCTTCTTTGCAAATAGCATGCAATTGCATTCTATTTCGTTGATAACTATTCTTGTGTTAGATCAAAAAGCCACTCCACTACAAAACTATGCTAACCAGATCTAGCACAATTACTACCTTGGAGTGCAGCTATATCACAAGTGTCACAATTGACCAAACATAATTTTCTACACCCTACAAACGGGCCCTCCAGTTTCCTTGGCACAAAACAGTGCCAATGAAACCCTTACTAAACAATTCCCGATGGGTAAGAAGCCACCACCAATACTGTAGTTTGCGTGATTGCGAATAAAACTGGATGATGAGATTGCTGGCTGTAGAGATGAGTGAATAATCAGAGCGATTGCGCAAGAAGCTCTTCTTATACAAAGAGAGAATCTTGGGGGCCAGCGACGATTGCAAGTTTAAATGTCTAGAGAGCACAAGGGTCAGTCTTGAGCCAGTGCAGATGTGCATGAGTGCATCGTAGACTCGGCGCAGTGCGATCTGGATGGTGATCTAAACAGGTACAGACAGTGGCTATAATTAGCTCGATGTTCTTTATTTGGAAGATTTATGGGTTCAAATAACGCTGCCAAGCTGGGCAAAACACATTTGCAGATACGGCCCCTATATTGAATGTTCCTTGCAGCAGTGTTTATAGATGAATTCTACGAAGCCAAGGCTCAGAAGAAGGTATGCCACCGAATACCAAGGGTCTCGATGTCATGAATGAAGGGACTAGTGGGTGGCCTACACGCAGATGCAGGGGGCCTACACACGCAGGCAATTCACCGGCACCATGGAAATGTGGTAGAAGACGTTGCCCAGGTACCAAGCTGTTTTTCCAGAACCAGTGCGGCTACTTGCTAGCGCACCAATCACAGTCTGCCAATGCTGACAAGTATCCAACATACTAGGTTAAAT
This sequence comes from Bipolaris oryzae ATCC 44560, assembly GCF_000523455.1. NCBI lineage: Eukaryota > Fungi > Ascomycota > Dothideomycetes > Pleosporales > Pleosporaceae > Bipolaris > Bipolaris oryzae. The sequence goes on along the minus strand of NW_006911510.1, from coordinate 31,504 downwards.
GCAGCTAGTTCCATTCGCTCAGGACCCGAGTGAACCAATGATAAAAGGCCCGCTCTATATTAATGGGGTTGAATTAGTATGCAAGAAGAAAACATGGGGCTTGAGGCCTCGGCAGTCCCGTCGATAGAAGGTGCTAGGTCCTGTACTAAGATGATGAATGGATAGAGGTACAGTAAGGGTAGGTTCATGTAAGACTCTGCCTCTACCATAATTCTATTCACAGGTAATGCAACCCTACCATATCCCTACCCTCGCTCCATACGAACTCAGCCACCCCCCCCCCCCCCCCCCCACTACTCAACGAGTAGACAATACCATCTAGAGCAATATGAGGGAGCTTGGTTGTGCTAATAGGATTCTGTTGAACATAATAGGCATGATTGTAGCTACAGCATTGACAACCTGCATCTACTGGGTGTATCTACGATCCAAAGCGAGCAGTTAGGGGTACTAATGCGCGACTTTTAGAGATGCGTAGCAAAGTAACTGGACGTGAGGTGAACGTCTCAGGAAGTGCTACCTTGCAATAGGCTCGGCTTAACATGCAAATCCAACGTGAATTTTATACGCGTTCTTATAGCACTATTCAAGCAAACGAGATTCGTACCCTACTCTATTTAAAAGACCTCGTGGAATAGCTTATTGCACGAATGAAGAGTCGCCAAATTCAACCAATCGCAATGTGCGAATCTTGAGAGACAGCACACCACGGTGCATCCAGTGTTGCATGGCTGGTGCAGGACATCAGGCGTTCACTAGTCACTGCTGGCAAATTTTATCCAATTAATTCTTCGTCTGGCCATCTTGGCGATACTAAACAGGGATATTTTGCCAGCACACTACTACGATGAGCTAGTCCAGACAAAGCAACCAGCGCGCAACTAGTGGGATTCCTTGCTGTAGGTTTGGTGTGAACTTTCCCTAAATCACTCACACTCTAGCTCACATGCATGGCTTTCATATTTCAGGGCACCCACGTTTCGGGGACCGTGACTTTCCAGGCCCCCCACACTTCAGGCCTCCCCATATTCCAGGCCCCCCACTTTCTCGGATGCTTGACCGTTCTATATGTGCAAGGAAATCCGAAATTAATGATTAAGCATAATTGGCTTGCCAAAACTAGCTGTCTTCAACATGAATATCTAAAAGTACGATCCATACACTTCTGGAAGTTGTCTTTGAGAGTTAGTCTCACAGTATTCCAGACAATCAGCTGACTTTGAGTACTTGTATTTTGAAGATCAAGAATCAAGTATTGCTTTGAACGATGAAAAACGTGTTAGCGTTTAGAGTTGATTCCAGAAAGTAACGCCGAAGTTATTCTTAGTTTTCCCTGTACGGGCTGGCAACGGTGTATCTATCTTGGCGAAGTGTTCCGAGATTTTAGCCTCACAACATACGAGTCCTAGCCTTGCATGTTATGCGCCCTGTTGTCTTGAACGCTAGCCGTGCCGCAACCTTACAAATGATGCAAAAAACAGCCGGTTAATAAAACACCTACTACACATTCTCTCATGCAACTGATATAGCCGGAAAGGCAGCGGGATCTCCTTGTAGTGCCAAATAACTCAAAAATAGTTCAATAGTCACCTGCTTACCTTCTGTGTTAACACGTCTCTGGTAGGAATGAGACAACATTTAAAAATGGATATATTATAAAGGATATAACGTCAATCTCTAATTGCTCTTTGAGTTGGCAATAGCCGATTATTATGATTTTCGGTTATATTGGTTACATGTAATGACACTGTTGCAAATGTCTCTCCAAGTGTTTGTGCAAGCCAAGTGAAGATGAGAAGCGATTTTGCGCTAGATGGATTTGATAATACTCCGTAGCACATGCCCAGGATACGCGCGATGAACTTGACTATAGAATAAATGTACTCAATTTAAAAGCAACAACGACCAGAGCCGGCGCTAACAGGCTTTGGTAAGAAAGGAACTTACGACCTATAGCGCCCCTTGCAGAATAAGTGCCTTCTTGATTAGACTACTACTCATTGAGCTGTCACACCCCTCCTTCTAAGATCAGGCCGACGCAGAAGAGAATCATTCAGGCCCACCACTTAGGAAATATCACAGGGGTGGGTGTGGATTTGGGTCTAGATGCCTGATATTTCTTGAATTGTAGTTTCCTATCATGGCATTCGTTCATGTCAGAGAACTGTGATGCTGCTCGTGGGTAAACTATAAAGTCTCGACGAAGAACCCTCTTTCGAAATCACAGCCAGGCACTTCCAGCTTCTCTTCCAGCAACTATCACCTCTTCTTCGAGCAACTACCCGATCTCTCAAGATGCGCTTCTCAGTCCCTGTCATTGTCGCCTCTTTGGCCGCCACTGCTGCTGCAGCACCTACAAGCCCAGCTCCAGGATCTGTGCTCGAGAAGAGAAATAACTTTTGTGGAGCTACAACCTTTATCAACAACAGCTCTGGTGGTTCTCCTTGGATTGCCGACTGCCAAACGCTTTTTGATCGAATTGCTGGCGACGGTACTTGGGTAAGCTTCTTTAGATTCCAATAATATTAAAAAGACTTAGCTAACAAATGGTTGTAAAGTTTGTCGAGGGCCCACAGAAACGTATTGCAAGTTGGGCAACTTGCGAATTCGGTGCTAGGTCTTTGGACGGAACCATCACGACTATCGGAAATGAGGATGTTAGAGATCTTGTCCGCGATTCTATTGCAAGGTTTGCTTGGCAAGGAAGGGTTGGAGCTAGCGGAGTAGTGGACTGTGGCAGCCGTGGAGGTGTGAAGGTTTGGTGGGGCGTCTACCACACTTAATGGCCTTGCCTGTTGAGTTGCCAAGCATAGTATTATGGTCTCATTCTCAACTAAAAGACCAGGTTTTGTGCCAAATTTATTTATTCGTGCAGAAAATGGAGTAAATTTGAAGCTACGACCCATCTTGTTTGCTTTGAGAATTGTGCATCACGATAGGAGCTTCGAACCCATATGTAGTGATTTCATGCATTGTTGATGGCCTCAGTATCAAGACTCTTTAGCACTGTTAGTGTACTGCTGATTTGCTAGGGTTCCGGGTTTGGCGCTTAGTTCCATAAGCTCGATTGCGGGTACAACCGAAGCCTGGGTATATGCACTAGATAATGCTGTTGCCACGAGGTCGTTAGCGACCTTGTTAACAATTTCGAAATTATGATCAATAGTATCCTGATGATTCTTCCAACACTCCGTCATTTTGCGTTCAAGGTTCTGAGTTTCTCATTTAACTACTATATAACCTTAGTTAACGCCTTATGTACACCTTTTTTAGTGGCATTACGCTTCCTAGTGCGAAAGATGTGTTAGCTGTTTCAGATCTAGATCGTGCCAGAGTCGTTAGCTGATAAGTCTAGATGTATTAATTGCCTGGGGTAGTGTTTGTTTTGCTCGGTAATGCTTCCTGTACGTCTCTTCAGTAGTGCTGCTAACTCGGTTGCCAAGGATGCCATCACTTTCATGACGCGTCCGGGTCGCAAAAATATCTACACAACAGCCGTATCCCGTTAATTTCTCTTAGGTGTGCAACCCGTTGGCTGTCTGCCAAGCTTGAGAGCTGGGCATAGCTGTGGAGATAATGGCTGAAACTCAGCAAGTACGTTCCATTAAATCAATCAGTCAATCACTTACAAAAAGGTTTTATTCTCATGTCGACTGTCCCTCGGTCCACAGCCAATTAGAGGTTTCTTTCCAACCATTGTTTTTCTTTGGCGTAAGAGAATAACATATAAATAACTTAGCTCCTTGACCTAAGATAAAGGATCCAAATTAATCAGCACCACAGTGTGTTACACCCATAGTTGCGCGGCTTTATGTCAAAACTTGTGCGTTTTCCTTCCTCACCTGGCGGGAAAGCAAGTCGCATGATCCTTGTACCGTGATAATCATCACCTTCTAACCCAGACTAGTGTTTAACTCATATGTTTAGATAATTTATGGATAAAAAAATAGATTTGTTCATCGTTGAAACCTCCACTCCCAGTCAACGTTGATCGATTGAACTGACCACTCTTGAACTGCGCTTCTTATGTCCGTCCTTATGTTTCCTCTCGACAACTAGACCAGTGCGTTTCGCTTCTCTCTTTTTCTTATTTGTATGGTATCTATCATCAGCAGCCGTATTGACTCCATTTACCACCACTCCAGTTGCAACGTTGACACCCGTTTTAGCTGCGGGTCCAAAAACCCCGTTTTCAATACCAAGCTCCAGTACTCTCTCAGCGCCCAGAGTCCCCAACCCGAGCGTCGTCAGTCCCACAGCACCATTGAAAGCAGCCGATCCCACCATATCTCGCTTACGATTCCTTCGATGCTCTTGGTCAAGATGTCGTTTGAGGATTTGGCGCTTCTTTCGAGCATTGTAAAAGCCTGCGGACCCAATGGCAACTCCAATTATACTAACGCCCCCAGTAAACACCAGTGCTGATCCACCAAGAGTAGCCGAGGCGGCCGCGCCGCTGATGAGGCGTGTATAGTGATTCCATTCGAGGTGTAGTTCCTCCGGTGACATCTGCGAGCACTTCCTATCATATGCATCGAAGTCGAATGGCATATCTGTTATCGGAGGTGGTGCTTTATCCGTGAAGGTAGGAGAGGCTTTCGATATCGGTATGCATAGCTGGTAGTTTTCATTTTTTTTTGAACTTATGAAGTTGAAGATCTGAAGTGAGGGGCTGTGCACTTCACCGCAAATCCCCACGTAAGTGTACGCGTAATATTTCAGATAAGCGAGTCCGCTATCCTATTAACTCTAAGCATCTCTAAACTTTAAGCATATCTGAAACTCTAACTAATTATAGCTTTATTTCCTTGATTCTGGTATACTTCTCCTCGGACTGATGTTACTTCGGTGTTTTGAAGATGCACTCCGTGAGAAAATCCTAAGATCCACCTTAATCTAATGATTATAGTGTACCTATCTTCCGTAGCGCTGACTGATAAAACCTCGACCTCTAATACATATCCTCCGCTATTCTATGGTTCTATCAAGCAGGCACACAAGTAATCATTGTAGGTCATGTCGAGTACCAAGCGTGTCACCGGTCCCATCTTGTCGAAAATACCAGCCCCCTAGTACAATTTGCCCCGGATTCATCTCCTTATCTGGTTAGTTATCGTTTGTTCGTAATGCGAAGTGCCCTTGCGTTTTTGCGCAAGACCTAACCATACTTTCTGCTCGTGACTCAACGTCGACACTATGAAGACTGACCTCCCCCTCCGTTCACTACTTATTTATTCTAATAAATATTTGTTGTGTTATTTCATATAGTATTTTCCATCTCCAAAATCGTGCGGGAGTCAATCAAAGAGAAATTGACAAAGTTTGTTCGGCACTAAAAGCTAGAAAGTCCTTCCTGTGAATCGGAACATTGAAAGTAAACGAAGGGTTAATTCTGAAATTGTCTTCAAAATCTAGGAGTTACATTCCGTATTCACAATTATAGCCTAGCACTCCCTAAGCCATTCAACTATAACCCAGTCTCCCTTAGAGGGTGAAGCTCAACCTTAACCTGCAAGATGTCTGGAAAACTCAACCAGGAGGAATATGAAGCGCTTCACGAGCACAATGTTATAGAACGAATCGACCCCCCCCCAAAGCGCAAGATAAGCTTAAGCTATCTCTCACCTTCCCTCATTGCTTTGCCTGACCTGGTGTACCCCGCTTCCCTAGTCAGCGTCGAAGCACTCGAGTTTATTGGCCTGAACAGAGATACAGCACAACGTATCTTCGACAATCTCAAATCAGCTCAGATTGATGATCAAGAAGATGAAGAAGAAGCTGAACTGCCTTCGTTCGTTCGGGAACATCTCACGCAACGGAATATCAAGTTTGGGAACCTGCCAACCGCGGATGCGCTCACCAGCATCGTACTTACAACCAACACCATCACCGCCATTCTCAACCCCGAATTTCGAGAAGTTTTTGGGACAGAAACTCCTTTTTATTGGGCTTTCGATACGCTGCGAATGAGGTTCAATCATGTTCTACTCGTCGAAGATAAAATCAAGAAGTCAGCTGAAAGGGCACTCCTGGCTAAGAGACAGAGGGAGCAACCCAATGTGAAAGATCTTTTTGGTGGCAAAGAGGTTCTGTCTTCCCAATCGTCCGGCATGACCCGTAGTGGCATACGTGCTGGCAGTTTCCATCTGCCAAGGGCCTCGGCCCGGAACACGCTGCACCTGGGATTGATTAACGTTCGACATCGTAGACATCGTAAACAAGGGAACTTTCTTTTATGTCTATATCAGTTCTCCGCAACTAACTCTCAAAGATAAGCAACAATTTTACTGCCTACAGACGCAATGCAGACATGCGCTAACACAAGCCACCACCCTAGCGTAAGAACTTGTTTCCGGAAAACCACACATGGATCCAAAACGCCCACACAAGATCGCTAAAGCGGATTTGGGGCGGCTCTTTTGCTAAGCATTGACCTACATGGCCATCCGGATATCGTAAACGCTGAGTGCCGTCACGTGATTTCTCTCCTTCACCTTAACTATTAGCACAGCGAAGCTTATTTTACTTTCGAATTCTATCATGATCGAGCAAACTGATTAACGTGTTTGTTCAATTAACCAGCTAAGAAAACCTCACTAATATAAGGCGAGATGTAAGGCCTTACATTCGCCAACACAGGTTTAACGCTACAGTTGTAACGTCGCAGGGAAGACAAGAGATCCAAACTCGGTGTGGTCTCACTCAGAGGCATATGGAAGTGCGTGGGAGAACCGTAACCTAAGATCAATTGATATCTATAAGTCTTGTACGAAAGGATTGCACAAAACTGCCTATTCTACATCAAGGGAATAGCAAGCTTAAATACATGCAGGCTAAGGAAGGCTGAGTCAAACCTAAGTCAGACTCAGATCCGAATCAGTTCCAGGATTACTGTGAGTCTAGACGTTGATGTAGCTGTAACGAGGGAGTATATAAGTGCCTAAGTCCGGTCCTAGTAGGTGATCTCGTCCCACCCAATCTGGAAATCTATAGGCCTAAAGTCTAGACCATTGACCACCAACGTTCGTCAATTACCACCAGATCTGGCTTAGTTTTTAATAACGTAGTAGATAAGCGAGTGACGCAGGTAGACTAGTGAATGGGTTAAGGGCACCCACTATAGGTTAGGGCAGGGTCTTAGGCCTACCAAGAGTTAGGCAGGGGTAAGGCTAGATTGCTTAGTATATAGATATAGCAGGCTGGCGCTAGCTCTTAGCAGTCTTAGGCTCTGCCTTAACCCGCAGTGGATGACCCAAACTTATTTACCAATCTAACAACAATAGATCTTTGCGTCTCCCGCAGAACACTCAAACACGAATATATCAAGAAAAGGAGGAAGATATAGATTATAGCCATGCTTTAATATCCTGTCTCTAGTGGAATGAATCTGTTTTAGCTACTTCAGTCCTTTCAATCAGCTCGCTGCCAATCTCTTCTCGCCAATCCAATCCCTTTTCCAAAATCTCAGGATTCTTTTCAACATACCATTTTATCACAATCATTGCCAAGATACTCCCTGCTGCAAAAGCGGCCGCCAGAGGAAATCCAATCGGATATCTGGGCGAGTCTTTCGTACGCCATACCCGCAAAGGAATTGTAGCATGCCCCACATAGACCAATGTCACTGTCATCCCAACAACCACAGCTCTTGCTTCAGGTTCTTTCCGCAATATCTCGCCCAGCCATGCCAATAGCGCATATCCCCACGCTGCTGTGGCAAAGGTCAAGAAGTAAAAAGTCATAATGACCCCTCTGCCGTTGGGCCACCCCGCAAGCACGCCAGTGGAAAGGATCTGAAGTGCTGCAGTCGCACAAGAGATCTGCCACCTCCACTTCTTCCAGTCCGAAAGCGCATTGAGTCCAATGTTGCAAACAATGCTGATAGAGTACCCAATCAATGGGATCAAGTTGACCACATACGTGCTGTACAACGGCGATCCATCTCCCTTCTTTAATCCTTTGAGGTAAAGCAGGAGATACGAATTCGCACGCTGACTCCATGCAAACTGCAAATATGCAGCGAAAAAAAGATACGTGACAGGCGACTTGGCGACCAACCTCAGCTTCTTGATCACAACCTGCTTCCCAACGAACTCCGACGTGAGGATTCCCGCATCACTCATGCGCTCCCTTGCAATCTCCCGCTCTCTTTTTGTCAAGTAAATTGCTCTTGTTGTCGCCGGACTATCCGGAATCACTACCAGCCCCAGGAAACCCCAGAAGATAGTCATTATTCCCGACACAATGAACAGCCACTGCCATCCTCCAAGTCCCGCAATCCCATTGAGATTCTTGTACAATGCCGCCTGCAAGACGGAAAGAAACATGTTTCCTGCCACTCCACTAACACCGAAAATTGCCAGCCGCGTAGCAAGTTCACTAGGCTGGTACCAGTTGAAGATCAAGCTCACGATGCCCGGCCAACTCGTTGCTTCGAAAACGCCCAGAAAAAATCGAAGAGCGAACATGGTCCTCGAATTGGGCGCCTTGTACATGCATAGTGTCAAAGTACCCCATACCATCTCACAGATTGGTAGAAACAACGAAGGACGGACGCGAGTCTGAATCAGCTGCGCGGGTACGATGAAGAGCGCGTACCCGATGCTGAAGTAGGTGGTGAGCTCTACGAGTTCGTTGCCGTGCATGGAAAGCGATTCTTGCATTCCCGATACGTAAGCGGCAGTCGTAGCGGATTGGTCCATGTCTTTGAAGATACCGGCAATGAACGCCCAAGTTAGGAGCAGGACATCGAGCTTTAAAAGGAGGACATTGTTTGGAGAGCGGAGGTAGGGGATGTAGCGACCAAGTAAATTGGTATTCTCATCAGATGGAGTAGAGAGAATCTTGTCTGGTTCAGTATTCTCGGATTTGTTCGTAGGCGAGGAGGAAGTCATGGCTGAGGTGTAGTAGAACTCAAGAGAGTATTGAGCTACGATGCTTCATATATACATATGTCCCTGTTAGCATTCCTTCTTGTATGACAGAAAGTACAGTGGGCCAGAATCAGCTAATCAAACACAGCATCGTATCGGAATGTCTGCTGACCCTGCGCTTTCATTGGTTCATCCCGACCCACCATGATTCCTGCCACACAGGGAGGGACGTTATCGCCATTTTCTTTTTGATGTCGCAATTGCCACGCACAGACAACACAGTATTGCTAGAATATCTCTCCAGGGCTCCCTCTCACTAACTAGTAGAAGATCACCGTGTTGAGGAAATTTCCTTCCGCCAACTCTCCCCGACCCGCTATTTCTTACGCAGTTTGGAAATTTTCGTCGGATCTGAACAACAAGCCGAGAGACTACTGCAGGGCCAAGCATCCAAATCTTGATTTTCCCTGCGTCTCGTTGGTGCCGTTCCCTTGTAGGTTGTGATGACAAGGAAGACACATTAGCGAGCCCTAAAAGGCCCGACTTCAAATAAATGTTGACAACCGTAGCTATTGATTGCGCGTAGCTTCTTCCTACGTGTGAGATAAGAGAACTCCCTATTTTTCTAGCTCACTACGAAATTAATGGGAATCCATCGACCACATCTAGATTTCAAAACTGTCTTGACATTTCATTTAGTCTTCAGTTGCGCACATTGAACTCTGGCTATCTAGCAATATGCCCTCCTCGCCTTTATACCCTTCCTACCTTCCCACCCGTCCCGAAGGCTTTACTCCAACCATCAATGTTCCACCCTTTGAAGCTACAGAACCTGGTCTCAGAGCTGATCCTTCGAAACCAAATTTGAACGAGAGTGGGGCACAGTTCACTAATATCACTCCACGAATTGGGACCGAAGTCCGAGGTGTTCAGATTAGTGCGTTGACAGGAGAAGGATTAGATGAAGTCGCATTGTTGACTGCTGAGAGGGGAGTTTTAGTATTTGTATGTGAAATTTTGATTCTGGCTGGTGCCTAGTTGGGTGAGGAAGCGGGAGCCAATGAGAATGGGTTTTGGGACCAGGGTTGGCTGACTGCTGCTAAAGAGGGATCAAGATTTTGCAGATCTTGGGTTCGATCGACAACGGGAGATTGTGAGACACTATGGTCCTCTCCATGAGGTATGCAATCACGTTCCCACACCTGACTATAGATGACAACAGGAATTGAAATACAAAACAGCACCCTACTATGGGATACCCCAAGAGTACAGGGCCAGAGTTTCACGTCGTTTATGCCGATGAAAACGTGCAAGTCCACTACTTTTTTCTCCACGTTTTGTCTGGGGAAGATTCTCACTCCTGACATACTCGACAGTAATCTCCGCACCCTCCTTGGGCCCCGCACATCCTTCGATCTCTGGCATATCGACCAAACATTCACCCCCAACACCCCCAGCACAACCTTCTTCTGGGTCCTTGAATCGCCCGCCTCGGGGGGCGGTGATACTGCCTTCACCTCATTGACTCACGCTTACTCGGCGCTCTCCCCCACCTTCCGCTCGCTCCTACATTCTTTGAGTTTACAGCACACGTCTGCATCTATCGGCGAAGTCGCGCGTGTAGGTACCGAGCGTGCCCTTCGTGAAGCCGTAAACACCACTCATCCACTTGTCATTCAACACCCTGTGACCAAGGAACCGGCATTGTTTGTCAACCCGACAATCGCGCGCAAGATTGAGGGCATGCTACCAGAGGAGAGTGAGAATCTGTTGGCATTCTTGCATGCACATATCAAAAGCATGGACTTCAGTTGTCGGATAAAGTGGGAGAAGGGATCAGTCGTGGTTTGGGATCAGAGAGGTGTGGCACATAGTGCCGTGCCGGACTTTAAAGAGGGGGAAAGGAGACATATGGTCAGGATGATTCCTTATGGAAGTATACCGAAAGCTGCTTTTGCTACAAAGTAATGGTTCCTTTATGTTGGAACCCTAATTTTGGTTAAGCAATAGTAACAGGCCAAACCCCGTTTGATTAGCTCAGTAAGAGTTGAAAGTTAGGAAGTCTGGTTGGTTCTCAGGGAAGCATGACTGTAAGCAAAGAGGCGAGTAGGAACGACGATACTAATGTAGTACGTAGTAGCTTTCATCTATAAAGAGTAAGATGTACAGCAAATAGCCTTAACGTGTAAGATGCGGAATGAATTGCTAGCTATGAACAACTGCAATGGGGCGGGCCCTAAGGGTAGGTTCCAGAAATAGAAGTGGTGAATTCGATGAGGGCTACGTCTAGGCTACCAGTTAGAATGTTATACGTATATCGACCTCCTCCGGAACTGCCATGTTGATCTTCTCACAGATCTGCACTGTCATAGCCGGCCTTGCCATGCTCATCTGCTTCCCGCTTCAATTTGTCCTTCACTTCTTCACGGTCTACAAAATACTTGATTAGAAAATTCGAAGCGAACCCCGTGTTGGACCTCGGCGCATACCTTCCTGCATTCAAGATTAACACGGGTACCCATGCGATAAACGCCTGTCCAAGTTTTTGCGGAACGCCGATCACAATCGCTCTATCTTCCATGCCTTTATCCATCACCTCAATAGTCCATACGTAAAGTACAGGCCAGAAACCCCAAGACGTGGCATTCAGCAGGTAGTCGAGAAACGCAAAGCTGTACGACGGGTAACTCGCTACAATTACCACCTCGATAAAGTTGAGCGTAGCAGGTATAAAAAATACCTTCCAGCGGGTGCGCAAGCCATCAGAAAGCTATTAGAATGCAAAAAGATGATCGCCAGTCTACACTATATTGAGCAGTAATATGTATATACCGCTTTAACAAAAGCCAGTCATAGGTTGAAGTTAATACTAGACCTGTCGCCTGTACTGCGGTAGGGAAGAGATTGATCTGGTAGATCGAGAAGCGATGGAGTGGCTGCGTAACAACGCAATGCAAACAAGAACAAAGGTAAAGACATGTAGCGGCCAGTGGATCGCTATCACCTTTAGCTTCTTCATTGGCAGCGGCACGGGATTTCTCCGGTCTATTGCGCCCATGCGAGCATTGTGCATCTTTAGCTCCTCTTCTGGCATTCGCCGTGCTTTTACAGCATATGGGTTACCAGGTATTTCGTAGTACTCCCCTAGTAGGCCCTGGATGCTGATGATGCCGCCGCAGAGTATGAATAGCCACCGTCATCTAGGCAGACCAGCGATGCCGTCCATGCCACGGTATATAGCAGCCTGTAGGTACCTGCCGAACACGCTAGCCGGATAAGATGCAGAGTAAAAGATTTAGATGCGCTTGGAGAGTTTGTGAGGTGTGTACCAGGAGCCCATGAGAGTAAGGACGCCGACGGCGAAGGGGGATTCCAGCATGCCGAGGATGAAACGTAGGTCAAAGACAGTCTCGGCATTTGGCACAGCTGAGAAACAGAAGATCAGGATTGACTAGAGGAGTTCCATAGTTCGTAGGTAGACTGATGGGGGAGTACGGGTGAGGAGAAGTTGAGAGGGGATTTGGCCGACGCCGGATTGAAGTTAGTTCAATGGATGGATCGAAGTCTACGCATCGGCGCGACTGACAGGTATCCACAAGTGAAAAAAAGTGGAGAGCAGATTGTACTGGTTCCCGTGGAAATTGACGTCCTCCTTCATCCCATACACATACGCATTCGTGATATCCCCTGAGTCCAGCAGCCGAATATAATACCCAAAAGTCACCCAGCTCAACACAAATATGTCAAGACGTTGCACCAGTTCTCGCTCTTCCGGCGTGCGGTCGCCCCCATCCCAATTTATCTCCTATATTTTCTGCCGTCTTGTTCGGGGAACATACTCTTCTGTCAAAGCATGGTCTCAAGTAGGTTGAACGTGGATAGGATTAGGTCCACGACTGGTAGCGGGCGTGCCATTGTGGGGGTGAGTCGGATCGCAGGATTTGGAAATAATGAACCATGACATTGTAGATTTATATCATTGATGGCGTGCTGGGATGCAAGAACCAGGTAGCGGGAACGGATCCATGCGTCCTACTGTGTAGAATTCATCACGACTGACTCCGAAAAATGACGGGTCGTTATCGCAACAACGTGATGTCGCAATATTGTGGCTACGTTGGCACTTATGCTGGTTAACCTAAAGGAACAAGAATCCCGGAATTACTATTTTCTATTTAGCCTGCCTGATAGTGCCTCCACAACATATAGCAGTGGAACAGGCAATTTCAAAAATAAAGATTGAACGTCTATGGCGATGCAATTCAGCATGACATGTATGTAAATCTCGGAATACAGGAAGAAGTTATTATATTCCTGGAATTGAACCATCATGTAGGCGACATTTGTTTGTAACCGCTTGATTGAAATTATCAAACACCTCCTACTATCTTCTCGTAGTGCTCGTACTTATAACTACTACCAATATGGTCGTTTCGAAGCTTGCTCTGGCCTCTTCCGTATATCTGTTCGCGCAATGTCACTCCACTGTCTAGGTCTTTCTTCTCGGGATACCGTCCCCTTCTTCTCAGCTCAGGGACCAGAAGATCAACCAGGTCCTCAAAGCTGCCCGGGCTAACCACATAGCCAACATTGAACCCGTCGAGATCCGCTATCTCAATCCATTCTTCAAGAATATCAGCGACCTTCTCTGCATTTCCCACAGGTACAGGTCCGTTTCCACCCAAACTAACTGCTTTCCCGATATTTCGAGGGGTCCAGGATGGTGTGTCATTGCCGTGATATTTTAGTGAATTGACAAGAGAGTGCACGCGACCGTCAACGCTCACATCGTCTGGCGTAATCTCGCAATCAAGGTCGTATTTGCTCAGATCGATTCCAGCGTTGGATGAATAGAAAGCTAGGCCACCTTCAGCGCTGGCGAATTCGAGCGCCCTCTGATACTTCTCTTGGGCCTCTTCTTGAGTGTGTCCGATGATAGGCGTGATGACTGCGAACACTTTCACTGACCGAGGATCACGACCAAGAGCTTCGGCTTCCCGTCTGATGTTTGCCACGCGTGGTGCTAGGATATGCGGCGAAGGGGCAGCCACGAACACGCCTTCGGCATGACTTGCGGCAAATGCCATGCCTGCACTGCAGAGTCGCATCAGTTGGTGGGAAAGATGGAGTGGGTGGGAAAAATTCGCTTACGATGAAGTCCCTGCCTGAAACAGAAATGGAGTACGTTGAGGAGAAGGATCCAATATATGAGACGCATTGATTTTGAAAATCTCAGTTTGGTGTTGAATGTACCGGATTCGATCAAAATCAGCATATTTCTCGTTCTCAGCATCTTCCTTCAGCGCATCGTCCGCCCAAGAAGCTTCCCAGATTTTGTACAGGCAGCGTAGGTAGTCGTCTGCAATTGCATATCGCTTGTCGTGCTCGACAAATGGAACACCAACAGCCTTTGCAGCGGACTCTTTGAACGAAGTGACGATATTCCAGCCAAAGCGTCCCTTTGTGAGGTGATCAATTGTGGAGAAGCGTTTTGCAACAACAAAGGGCGACTCGTAGCTGGTGCTTGTCGTAATGGCGAAAGATAGGTTCTTGGTCGCTGCGGCCATGGCAGTTACCGGTATCGAAGGATCGCCCATTGGGTACTGGCAAGCAGTGCGCACAGTTGGTTCTGCACTTCCCTTGTAGACGTCATGCTGGCCGTATGTATCTGCCAGAAAAAACGCAGTGATGTCGCCTCGCTCGAGTATTTGGGCCACATCAATCCAATATGATAGGTCTCTTCGTTTATCTTTCGAACGGTCCTCTGGCCTTCGCCATTGGCCGAAGCTGAGATGGCTAGGAGTAAACATGTCAAAGCCATTGAGAAAGATTCGCTTCTTCGAGGGTTCGGTATCGATCTTGTTGGATGCTGATGCCATGTTGAATTTTGAGTGGAAATTTGAGGCTGACAGGTGTGATGTTGCTGTTCTGCACTGAGATGTCACGTCGCATTTATCAGACAGCTGAACAGTTGCCAGTGAGGCTTGGCTTGGCTTGGTATCGCATCGCACACTGTGATGTGTCTTATCAATACCTATACACTATCTAAATTTCGGAGCTTCCTTTCTTGGTATTATCAAGAGTGGGTGGTGGTGCTATTATTGACGCTACATCTGACAAAAGTGACGTGCTTCGCCAACAACCTGACTTGATATGCAGGGAATTGAGTGCAAGGGTGTACTGCGCGCCCAACACCGGCATGTTAGAGTCAACAAAAGGTACTATCTACTCGCATCACATACTAAGACTAGCAGTAGGAATACTACACGTGTACTGCTCAACCGCGTACACGCCACATCGGACATTTTTTGTTTTACTTCATAGCCTCGGCAAGTCATCATCATGTCATTCAAGTCGCGACTAGAAGCTGTCGCCGGCCATATCAACCCACCAAAGACTACCCCTACCATTGTGGTTGAAGATGAAGTGCTGGCAAAGGAACCGTCACCAGAGTTTCCCCAAAATCAGAGAACCATCTTTCCGCCACTGGAGCTCGAAGAGCATTCAGTGGATGATGTACGAAGTTTGCGAGTCGCAATAGTGGGTGCGGGTATTTCGGGTATCTTTGCTGGTATCCTCCCCCGGTAAAGTTCCAAAAATTGATCTTGTCATCTACGAGCGAAACGATGATATTACAAGGAGTTGCATCTCTTCATGAATAAGTCCTAACAAAGCCCCAGGGCAGAACATGGCACAGTAATATCTGCCCCGGCGTACGCTGCGACGTGCCAGCTCACGCCTACCAAGCAACGTTCGAGGCGTCCGACAAGTGAAGCACAGCGTATGCAGGGGTGCCGAAATAAAAATCTGCTGGAAGCGGATAATGGACAATTATGAACTTGTGAACAAGTACATTCGATTGAAGTGTCGCGTCGATAAAACCGAATGGTCCGAGGAAAAAGGGAGATGGCTGGTGACTGTTGCGTCGAATGGAAAGATTCTTGGAGATGCCATCGACTTTCTTGTAATTGCGACTGGGCATTTCGCAGATCCAAGGTTACTTGACCATCCCGGCAGGGATGAGTATGAAGGCCATTTGCTACATAGTTCTAACTGGGATGAGACCTTCGATCCTGCAGGAAAACGCATTGCCGTGATCGGGTGAATGGATCTAATCCCATGGAGGCGTTCCGAAGCTGATCTGAACAGTAATGGAGCCTCCGGGCTACAAGTCCTGCCACCACTCCAGAAAGTCGCCACTCGAGTCGATCACTATGCACGCAATTAAACTTGGGTCACAGCTCCAATTGCTGGCGAGAACCTGGCTCAATATGTAGCAGATAACATCGACAAGGCGAGGACCAGCCCAGACGAGTATCTGAAATTTCGAAAAGAGCTAGAGGCCCACTTGTTCAGTCGTTTTGGAGCTATTTTCAAGGGTAGCGAGAAGAGCAAAGATGCCAAAGCAGCCATCAATAAGCTTATGGGAGACTGAATAGGTGACAGAACCGATCTTTTTGACTCGATTCTTCCAGATTTTGCACCCAGTTGCAGGCAACTGACTCCGGGTCCTGGATATTTGGAAGCCCTCACCGCTGGCAACGTAGACTATGTGATAGCTCCGATCGAGAAGTTCACCCGTATCAGCATTCAGACAGTCGATGGTATGCTCTTGTACCTACCCAATCACTTCAATCAGTATCAACAACAGCAGGAAAACACCGGGAAGTGGATGCAATCATTTGCAGCACTGGGCACGACGTATCCTTCAGTACCGCGTTCCCCATTTATGCCAATGGAATTGAAGTCCAGGCTGTATGGCGCCCAGGTGGAGACCCCGGATTTCCAGACTCGTATCTTGGCTTTGCGGCTCCCAAGATTCCTAACCTCGTGACTATGTTTGGTGCTAACGCGACAGGACCTGTTGGGACGCTATGTCATGCCGTATAGACTCAGGTTGCGTGTATATTTCAAAGGTGCTGCGTAAAATATCTAGTCAAGGGATCCGAAGTTTAGCACCGACCGTTGCGGTCACTCGACACTTCCGCGCGTACTGTGAATCATTTTTCCCGAGGAAAACCATGAGCGAATATAGCAGTTTGTGGTACAATGGAGGAATTAAAGGCGATAAGATCCATGGACTGTGGCCGGGCAGCGCAGCTCATGTAGCATTCGTTAGGCGCGAGTCGAGGTGGGAGGACTTTGAATATACCTATATAAGTTCAGAAGGCAATTGATTTGGGTGGCTAGGGAATGGGTGGGCAATAGGGGATGTGAAGGCGAATAATGGTGTTGTAGATGAATGTTTGGACTTGACACCGTGGCTGCAAAAAGGAGCACTTACCGGAAATGTAGATCTTGGAAAGTATCGTGAAGGTTGGTGGAATGTGTAGGTAGTGTTTTCAATTAGTTAACGCACAGTACAGGTAGACAGTGGAGATCATATTATTGTACTTGTAACTGCACATGCCACGATAGGTACGCCGAGCAGCCCATCAAAGGAGCTGATATCTACTTCATCAGTATTTTGCTTCACAAAGAGCCAGAAGAGAGACACACAACCTTCCTCCGACGGATTACAGAGGCTATGGATCCGAGGACGAGCCGACCGATTGTGCATGAAATCGTAATGGGTGCTGGCGATCCGCTCCCTGAAGACGCCTCGTACAACGGCATTGCTACCAGCGGGGCCACTCACCAGCAAGCTGGATTGGGTTCTACGGGCAGCATTACCCGTCTCAACATCGATATCGACTTGCAGATGCTGACATTGCTGAATGTCTTTGAAAGGGCTGGGCCGTGTTATAGCTGGACATCGATGGGGGAAAGCTGGCCGAATTTCTGTCTCTGCGATAGCATGATAGCATTGGCAACGTCCCTTTCAGGTGTGGTCGTCTCCTCGTTGGATTAGGCAACCACACAGCGAACATCCGAATCGAAAGTCGTGCATCATGCAGTTGTGTATTCTATCTTCTGCCTCGACGTCTTGCAGTTATTCTTGGTACAATATTTGCCTCAAATGTGTTTATTATTCTCTTCATCGCTCGATAGCTTTGGAAAGCATAAATGACCATTCTTGTCTGCATCTCGTCGCAAGCCTTATCCCAATCCTGCTCCTGTTTTGCGACTGCAGAACTGCGTCCTTTTGCGAAGTCAGCCCCAAAATCCTTCCAAGCCCATTCAATGCCGATATCTAGTGGACCAGTTCTTGAGGGAAACATGACATCAAAGCCTTTGACATCCATTCCATACATGACTGTGTGACTCTCCTAATTTTAATTTGATAGTGCCTCGATGGAAAAGTTCGGTTTGCAGATGCGTAAGGGTTTTAGGCCGTGAATCATAGCTAGGACATTATCAAGTACCACACCGGCTTGCAGCCATCCGGCACGAGCCATACGCGGGCCTCCATGAACTGCCACATCTCCGAGTGCAAAGATGGGAAGATCAGAGCCCCCTCGGAGATCTGGTGAAAGAACTTGGAGATTTGTCGCACAACAATCTGCGAAGTCTTTTCTGAGATGGCATCCGGGGGTAGATCTTTCAGGATGGCCCAGTTTGGTCGCTTGCCGGTACATCCAATCTGTCAAGTCAGTCGCATGTTGCAGCCGTATAGGCATAGGATGAGAAAAGTAGACTTACGATAAGATGGAACTTCTCTTCGCGCATGTCTGAGAACTTAAGGGTTGCCGAGCGAGCCATATTTGAACCTGTGGGTATCTGAGGCCGTTTGTTGAGGAGTACGCGCACGTTGAACTCATCATGCAGGGCTGTGAGGGCGCACTCTTGGAGCCTTTTCCAAAGTTATTGAAGAGATTGTTCCGCGAATGAACGAGGGTGAGATGTTTGTCTGGATAGAAATCTTTGATGTCGCTCGCAAGCTCTACGCCAACTGTACCTCCACCAACAATTGCGATTTTCTGACTCACGACAATGACTTGCTGCATTTCTTGTAGCTCATGACATGTAGCGACTCGATCGGTGGATAATACGTTAACTGAAAGAGGCTACGAGAGACATCGATGAAAAGGCTGAATTCCAGAGCTCTGGCACACAACCCGCCAAGGATCACCCTTGTTCGGCACGAGGCGGTCTAGACCGCAAGCACACCTGCTAACGCAGCACCTACAACGATAAGTTCGCATAAAAAGACTCTTTGTGGTCCACCATTGTTCTACTGCTGCCATTGGGTCTTGGCTAACAAATTGCAGCTTTGGTTGTTGTGTGTGGCTGTATGCGATGTATCGAGATTGTACCCAGCAGCCCAAGTGGGGTGTAGGATCATTAATCACTATTGATATTCTCAGCAACATGCTAGTTGCTCATATCATCACCAAGTATTCGCATCTGATCGCTCCAGCCAAATGTCATTATGACTGTTCCTTTCCTGATAGAACCCTTCGGCATGTCCCTTTATCCTATGGTGGGGAAGTCTGTTACAACCCACCATTCGCCGAGGCCTTCTCCTACCCAGAACCTCACGATAATTACTCACAGAGCTTTTCGCGTCGCACTTACGACCTTGCTATGGAAGCGCACGGGCAGCCTCCTCCAACTATGCACCGCCCACCTAACACTACTGCTATCAATACGCCCTGTAGCAGATGGTCGACGGAGGAAATGTGTAACAAATTCACTTTGAATCACGTACCTGATAGCACAGTATTGCCAGTGTCGATTGTGCCTACGCCTAGTGGCAGTTTAGCAGCTCGTATTCTTATCTGCAACCCCATGCCTGGCTCGACTTCGCTGTGCTCGCTCGAATGCGCGCCTCCGCTCTCTGACTCAGGACAACGCGCCTTTGAAGGCGAAACAACAGCAACGCCTGCTCCACGCAAGCTAGGACGGCCTCTTTGGCAGCGCACTCCTGCCACCTCTGCTGATAGCTCTGTGACATCAAATAGCGTCCGCCAGACGACCTGCGTGCGGCATACGCAAGTCGAGCGCAAGTATCGCGAAAGCATCAACATGCGGCTCGAGCGCTTACGCCGGGCTGTAGCAACATTACCGCAGGCTGTTGGGGCCGATGCCATTGGAGTGGCGAAGCCAAGTAAAGGCATCGTGCTAGCGGCAGCGATTGACTATGTCGGCCGCATCGAGAGAGAAAGAGACGCCGCCATGGATGAGATTGAGCGGCTAGCAGGCGACGTTAGAACTAGGCAACTCGAGAGGTATTAGCGAGCTGTCACACCTACATGGCGCCCTCATGAACGACACGCTTAGAACACAGTATTCTTGCTATCTTTAGCTACTTGCTGTATTTGTGCTATCTTCTTATCTCACCTGCGCGTTTCTAGTCCTAGCGCAAAGGATTCAACTCGGGTTCGGTTTCTGACGCCACCCCACATGATATGTAAATGCTATCTACGAGTATCAAATTACGCAAATCTCTCGAAGTAGAAAGCCTCCATGTCTCCAAAAGGATAGTTCCACGCTATGGTTGGTGTGTAGGAAGCGAAAAGCCCCTGCGTGGCGAGAGCCGTATTCCGCGCTTCTACCAGCCCCGCAGGGTCCTCCTCCTGCCCCGTCTATGTTAGAAAGTTGGCATTCGATATGATATCGCTGCACTGATATAGGATGGGCTAAGAGCGCTGACCTTTAGTGTCGGCTCAGAACTCCTCTAAGGATGGAGGTTGCCAGATAGGAAGCGAAGCCACAGTTGCTGACACAGCGACAGCTACAGGCAGGGATGAACGAAGAGAAGTGGGTGGCGGTAAAGGAGCGGGCATAGGTAAGCTTTCTTGAGTTGGGCTAGCAATCGCGTCGGGTAGGCTTGCTAGTGTGTTAGCGGCGGATCGTTTGTTCAGACATGCTGTAGATAGCAGCAGCACTGCGATTACTCTGTGATTGACGAGAATTGATAGAGGATATAGCAAGCTAAACATGTTCTTTATCTGAACCTAATAGAGTAGCGCTGCATTAAGCCATTATTGCACGTTGAGATAAAAGAGGTACGCAAACTTAGTAGGGTGTGGCGCTCGCTTGTAATCTACTTTGCATCGGCTCTAACATTCCGAGGAGGCGGCCGTCTTATTGGGGTAGCTGCTTCAATGATGGAACACAAAAAACCCAAGGAAACAAGGAGAACCGTTGAGGTGCCTGAAGGGTTCTACTTACATGGCGTAATGTCGTTACGTAAATGGGATTTTGCTTTTTTCCCCATGGCTCGAGTTGAGCTTGGGGAACGCAGTAATTAAGACTGACGCTGCGCCGCTTGCATAGTGCGTTTCCAGGCCGGTGCCCTGGATTTTCCCCGCATCTTAACGCATACGTACGCGGAACCAGGCATCTGTCATGTTGGACGCTGCTGGACCGAGGAAGAGCACGGCTATATGTAAGTACACTGCACAACAACTTCAGATCCGCATAATCCATACTGGATTACACATGCGCAACAGCCAATTATCAGAAGGTTTATGGAATCGGCAGGTCCGTCACTAGCGCACCATGAAGATCAAATCACATCACCAGCTACATCTTTGGTACAGAGCTGTGCCGGGTCCCCCATTCAAGCTGTATGGTGCACTCGTCATATAGAGTTTTGATGCCCCTTGGGTCGAATGCACGTAATGTATGCACAGACACCAAGGAGCTGCTTCGCTTGCTCAGATTATGGGGAAGGCGGCAGGTTTCCGTGGCGTAAGCCACCTCCTTAGGCGTTTGGTACGTATAAAAAGTTTGTTCCACAGCCAACGACGTCGCTGCAGACCAAGTGCTCCTGGTATGCAGGCAACCCAACATGAAGCGTTTCTTCCTCCTCTGTATTTTGCTTCTGGCTGTGGTCATACCTTCTCGAGCCCAAGATCATGCCCTCAGCTCGGTCCCGCCAGGTGCAGTAAGTTATGTGTAATTCGACGAGAAGACCAACACACTTATAGCCTACCTAGCAAAGCTGTGTAGACAACTTTCTCAAAACACCGAATTGTGACGCTCAGTCGGCATCTTTCTTGTCCTGCGCTTGTAAAAATCCCACTGCTTTGACTGAAGCGCGGGGGTGTTTCAGTGTCGGATGTACACCGAAAGAATTGCTCACTGCGCTCAACGCTACTAGCGTCGCATGCGACGAACCAGTGCGCAACAGAGGGAAGTCCTTCCGAACTATTCATGTAGCCTTCTTCGCTCTAGCTCTCACCGCGATCGCTATTCGATGGACAGTTTATGCTGCGTATGATCGTATACATTGGATACAAGAGGCTAATATGGTCGTCGTTTTGGTCAGTATTTTCATTCTGATGGAGGATCTATCTCATACTACGCAGGCTCTTAACATTGTTTTTTTCGTTATTTGTTATAGAATGAGTAAGCGACCAAACCTACGACACATTGCGTCAAGACGTACTCACCACAACAGCATTTACCGGGCTGGGCCAAGACTTATGGAAAGTTTCGTTCTCAGACATCACGTATACTCTACGCGTCAGTTTCTCCCCTCTCTTGGCCATTTTTCCAACTCACACTTCTGCTCCAGCTCTTCTGGATCTCCGGATGCACTTACTTCGCCCTCATCACATTCGTCAAACTCCAGTTCCTCCTCTTCTATCTACAAATCTTCCCCGACAAGAGATTCCGCCGAATCGTATTTTGCGTCATCACATTCAACTTAATCTCCATGGTTGCTTTTATATTCGCTTCCATCTTCTTCTGCTCGCCGGTAAGCTTGGCGTGGACGCAGTGGGACAGAGAACATACAGGCAAGTGTAGCAGCAACAAGAACACACTGTCCTATGCGAATGCTTCCATCAGCATTCTTCTTGAATTGGTCGCGTTGGCTCTACCAATACCAGAAATCTGGAAACTGCAACTGTCTCTCAAGAAAAAAATTGGCGTGTTGTTGATGTTCAGCGTGGGAGTTTTGTAAGTGCCAACACCACGTCGTTTTGGATGATGGAGATGTTGACAGGATAACTCAAGCGTGACCATCGTCTCTATCCTCCGTCTGCGGGCTTTTACCTACTTTGCTAATACAAGAAACGTCACCTGGGACTTTACAGAAGCTTCGCTATGGTCCATCATCGAATGGGAAGTCGGCATTATTTGCTCTTGCATGCCTGCCATGCGTCTCGGTTTAGCAGGCCTCTTCCCCAAGATCCTCGGCAGCACCGCGCATAGCACATACAAGAACACGAACGGAACGAATCTGGGACAAAGCGGGAGGGGTACACTTCAAAGAGTGGGCACGGGTGGTATCAGCGCAAAAACAACATTCAGGGTGAGCCATAAGCGGAAGACACAGAGTCTCGACAATGAGGAGGGCTTCGTGCAGTTGGTGGAGATCGACACAGGCGTGCACAGTGCGACCACCTCGTCAAGGTCGTTGACTGGCGAGGGCCGCGAAGCACAGGACCATTGACGATATGATGAGGGTATATAATGTAGTGTCCTCACGAATTTATTAATTTTAAAGAGAGACCTGAGCGTTTAGCATGCTCGTTGACTGGTATTAGGTCAAGTATTCTGTCTTCACGACGAGTACAGTTGAGATGGATGCATCTTGGATTGCAGACATGCGTTACTCAAGGCGTAATCCATTTGCTTTGAGGTAGATTTGCTTCTGGCCTCCCATCACCGAGTTCGTCAGGTCTCCAGTCACCATAAACACTGTCTAACGTGCAATACACTCACCATGAGCTCGGCCACTCGCGTGCTTGCCTCACGCATTCCTCGCACTTTTGCCCAGTACGCGAGTCTACAGTGGCACTTGATCGCATGCACCTCAGCAGTGCAGCCACCTCCACCCTGAGCCAGCTGAGCACTGCCACCGTAGCCCAGGTAGGGCTAGCGGCTAGGTCTAGGCGTGACTTGTTCGGGCTTGATCGATTTCGATTCGCGTTTTGGTACTTGAGTTAGCTTAGTCGCTGTTTTAGCTCTGCACGCGTCCCTGCCACACGCATGCGCCTAAGAATTACAACTACACAGCCATCGATTTGCAGCCAGGGGGCCTTGCGTGCCTGATTCGCCTACCGTTCGCCTGCCTGATGTGCTTCATGCGTACGCACAGCAGCCACGTCTCTTGTTACTGGACATCTCTCACCCCTCTGCGTGTTTGCTGCTACGCGCGATTCGAGCCTGCCAGCGTTCTCCCAGGAGAACATGCAGAAGTGTAATGTGCCTTCTCAAGTGCTTCCCAGACGATAGACGATGGTGGGAGGCTTGAGCGTGTCGGTACTGACCGATAAGGTGCTCGCTCCTTGATTAAGCCACTATCGGCGTTGGAACACCACGCCTAGCCATCATATATCTAGCGGCTGCAAGAACGTAGCAGCAGCGCTTTGGCACATTGCGAGACACGTATCGTCACGTGGACGTTATAGTTAGAGCTTTCCTACATCCATACACTGAAGCGGCTGTTTAGAGCTTATTGAATAGCAACTAGGCCACTCCTGTAGCTATAGCAAGAATACGGAATGCGTGACCCGAACAAGTAACAAATCACGGCTATAGCGAAATCAGCTCGACAGAGGACAACCTCTCGCTGTATGATCATCTCGCACTTTCCCATAGACTGACAGGCTCTTTTACAGGTGAGCGAAAGCTAAGAGAGGGCGGACGTAGTTTGAAGTGACAGTGATATTGGTAGCCTAGCAATGGCTCGTGGTATTAAAAAGTAAGCAGGAAAGCTACGATAGATACATCCCATCCATAGAAAAGCAACCAGTGAAGGTATCTATTTCGAGGACATCTATTCTATAAAATGGGGGTTGGCGTTGTTGAAGGAGAAGGGGGTGTCAGTATTTTGCCCTGGCGGTTCCGTTATCTGTGGACGGACGTTATCCAGCTGACCTAGGCTTTTAGTAATTATTAGCGTGTGCGGACACCACCTGGGTAGGTGGACGCGCATAAACGAACGCCACCACCAGCCAAGTAAGCAGTTTGGTGTGTGAGAAATGTTGTGTCTTCTGATGTGTATCATCATAGAAGCAAGTTTAAATAAAGTGTTATTACATAGTTAATGAGTGACCACGTGACCATACATGGTACTTCTAGGCTTACATATATATAGCGCGGCTCGATCTTATGTTAGGTGATTTTTTAGCCTAGAAGCTCAAAATATAGACAGTATTTCTGTTCTGAATCAGCTTGGTGGAGATTACGATCCATTGACATGGCCCGTTTTGCCTAGAGAAGATACAGATGGCGTTGGATAAAGCGATCAACTTAGTGGTAAACAATATCTTTCTGCGCGATCTATCAAGCAAAGCTCTGAACAAGGCTTCTACTAGGTGTGATGCCGCATACGCTTAGTTGATCTATATATCCTATAAGCTTAGTCTCCTATTCTGGGTGGAGAGCCTGCTGATTTTGGTAGCGGATAGCGCATGAGGTAGATAGACCTTAATGCCGCCGCGCGAGCGTTCTACGGTTAATACTAAATCTTTTAGCAATCTCGGTATATACAAGTTTTTCTCCAGGCTCTAAAGCAGCGATAGCTGTAAGCGCAGCGTCAATGGGCTCCAGTTGGGCTGGTTGCGGCATGATCAGGTGGGTGGTGTTGGTGTTGGTGGTGGTGGGTGGAGCGGAGCGGGCGTTTCGCCGTCCGCGGGTGCTTCCCAGTCCGGCACGGTAGGCCCGAGGATCAAACTCAAGGATTTCCATGGCTGTACATTTTCGCAAGGATCGAAGGTAAGGATACATAATTTACGATCTGTCCTAACGACATCGAACAACAGAATTGGTCATCTTCAGTAGTATAGTGGTCAGTATTTCCGCTTGTCAAGTCACATTGACAGACCGCGGGAGACCGGGGTTCAATTCCCCGCTGGAGAGCTCATTCTTTTTTGGCCGCGCGTCAAAGGTTTCGTCGCCATGAGGTACATGCATCCTGACCCTATCCTAGTTTTCTCTCTTTTTCTTTTTTTTAGATGTCTAAGATATGAAAGGAACAGCATCAGTTGACTGCTATTTATCTACTCATTATGGGTGGTGACTAGAGCACCCGGATTCTGTGTACAGCTAGTCAGAACTCGCCGCCAAGACTGCCCAAACTAGGCTGGGACAATATGGGTCTTACACTGTACAAAAGCAACATACTACTCTTAAGAGACGCGCCCGCGCATCTCTGGGAGACCAGAGAACAACAACACTATTCACTTTTCCACAATCGGTTCACTGTCTTTGATAACCAATCACAATCTGACACAGCTATACCTCTACAAGCCTTAAACAACACTATACACACAAGACTTCAAGTACAGCACACATATAGTTAGAAACAAAGTTCACAGAACACAAACATAGGCAAAAGACATCACTTTTAGAGATAAAATATACATAGTCGTAGATAGAAGCCAGACAACATCAGGCCCTTGGGGACAATTGGCTCTTTCGAGAGTGAAGTAGGGCGGTGCAGATTCATATCTGCATCGCGTCGGCTGTCTGCCGTGTCTGCCATCCGGGCATAGCAGTGAAGATCACGGCTGTAACCGAGCAGGATATAATCAATCAATCGACCGACTAACTTGAGGTGTCTGCTATGCCTAAGTAAAGCTCCCAGTTAGGGCGGCTAATGCGCACCCGCGTAGAGCAGCGTCTTGACCACCTGCTCGTGGCCTTGCCCTGAAGCTGCCTGCAGTGCATTGCCGTAGCGTCCGCCCTGGGCGTGGACCTCGGCGCCTTGATCTAACAACATTCTTGTAATTACCTTCACACCTAACAATGCGGCATAATAAAGCGGCATAGCTGTGCTATCTAGACCTCTTCGTAAATCTGGTTCTTTCCATGGAATATCTGGATCGAATAACTGGATCCAGCTGAGATATGCTGGTTGTTCTATTGACATCAAGCTCATCGCTACTTGACTCGCTCTGTCCGTCTCGTCCTCTGTTTGTCGAAGATGGGTGCTCCAGAACTCTGCTGCATATCTTGCGAGCGTGGAGGACTTAAGAATATACGTTGATATTGGTTGCTGTAGCCCTATTAAGTATTTTAAACAACCTTCTATTATTATATTATGGCATTTAACTTCTTGCATGCTGTACTGCTTTGCCTGTCCTTGCTTGATTCTGTCGGATGCAAGATACTCCTGGACGGAATAATGTGCTAAGGTGATAATACGCTGGGCAGGTCTTGTACTTCCTTCTGCATTGTTTGTGGTGATAGTGACAAGACTAGAGCAGATATCTAGCGCGTCTAGTGGGTCTTCTAGCACTTCATCGCGGTCAAACGCTGGGTCGCGCGCCACGTCAATAGCGACGACCTCAGCAATCTCTTCAACCAACATTGGCCGCGCAGAGAACGTCAGCCACTGTAGGATGCGCATCGCATACCGAGAATATTTATAGCTTATCGTGGACAGAATGCGGTCATATGTCTGGTCTAGCGTTCGCGGTAAAGTGGCTAGAGACATGCGCAGCATCGCCCGATTGCGACAGTTCGCTAACATATCAAGCTGATATACCGCCCATCGGAACCTATGCTATCGTTAGTTATAATTTTATAACCTGCTAGATGTCTATACATATATCCCACGAGCTCTAAGCATTAGTGCAGCCTTAATCTCTTGCCTAATAGCAGCATCTTTGTTCTATTTTGCTAGAGTCTTATTATTAGACAGCCTTTGTTGAACGTATCGTTGTATATCACTGTCTATAATATCTCTTTAAAGACAGATAGTGTCTTCTTCCTTAATATAACCCTCTAAAGAGGTCTGAATATCTCGCTCTTTCCGACTAGTCATAAGTAAATGTACGTTATTAGGCTGCTATGCAGCTACTATCTTAAGCATATACATTAATTCTTAGCGTTATATGCATTTATTAAGTATATTAAGAATAATATAGGTATGTGTAAACTATCGCATTACCTGCGGTGTCAGCTCTAGAAGTGCATATTATGATAGCTGTCGTTTTCTATTTTTACAGGCTAAGAATAATGCGTTGACGCCCTTAGGTATCATAACCGAACGCTATAGGAGCTAGTAGAGCAACGAGCGGAGCATCAGCTCTAGGTCCTGCTTCTGTGTATTATTAAAGTCGAAATAGAAGTACGCCGTCACCATACTAGCGTCACCGTCGCAGTGCTGCAGCAGGTGCTCGATGACCGTAGAGCTTAAGATAGTCTTTCCACATCCTAGGATCCCATACAGCCATAGTCGCGATACTGCACTTTCCTTCCATTTCTTGAAGCTTGCACTGTCCAACAGCCAGAGTCCAGTCTCAGCCTGCCGCTGCTTGTGCGCTTTGTGGTAGTTTGTGGATGGGTCAGGAGCTGAAAGCCAGCTGCAGATCTTGCCAAGCCTTTCTTCTTGGTAATGGGGCTCGAGTGCGTTTACTTTGTCCTCGCTATTGATCAAGGGTAGGTGAATGTCAAATATGCCAGGGCCGATCCGCTGCAGACTGGCCAGCCGAGTCGTGATCAGAATTGACCCGTGATCTGCATTTGGGAAGTAGTCCTTCACATTGTATGCCAGCGACTCGTCTCGGTCGCTATAGTCGCAGTTGACGTTGTCTATAATTAGCAGCCAGTGAGAGTTTGAAGATATAGACAGCCACTGCTCACACTCGCGCACCGCCACGTTAGCCTCTACAACGGTCTGGCTGATCATCTGTACGCCGTCAGCCGTTAGCTCACCGCGTGGAAGTCTCTGCACTATGTCGACAAACGAATGTTTCAGGCTGGCTTCTGACGACCCATCTATCCAGAATACTGCGCTGAAATGGTCCTGATGCTCTCGTGCAAACTCTACTGCTAGTTGTGTCTTGCCAATGCCGCCAAGGCCGTGGACGACCACAACCTTTTGACGACTCGTAGTGAGCGGAGCGTTGATAAGAGCCTTCTCGAGTGCTTGCATCTCTGCATCTGTAGCAACGAACCGGTTTACAACAGGCACGCCTTGTAGAGTAAAGTCAATCTTGTGCTTGCTAACACCTAGTGCGCTTGGTTAGCTAATCTTGCATAACAGTTGCAGCAGGGACTACTTTTATATACTTACATTCATACCGTGCCCGCAAGAGCTGAGGGGATGCATCAAGTATGTCCTTTATTGCTTCAGCCACCGTCTCAAAGTCTTCCCCTAGCGCATCTTCAAACTTATTCATGTCAAAATGCGTCCTCGATAGCGAGAACTTGCTCGTCGACTCAGAGAGGTCTAGACACGCAGCATGCTCGCTAACCAAAAGTCTCTGTCTTGTTTTTAGCATAAGCATTACATACGGTGTTTAGCTAACTTACAACCTGTTCCTGCTTGCCTATAATCCTCCCTAAGTAGCTAGGCTTAAGCTCGAAGAAGCACACGACCCGAGTCTTGTAAGCCTGGCCCCGCATTTTCTTCAGGAAGCTATCGACCAAGTCCTGCAGATATGCATTTCCTAGCTGTAGCATCTCAAGAGTGGCTGGCTGCACCTGCTCGTCGTGGTACCCACGACGCGCTGCCTCGAGCATCTCCATCTGGTTCATTCCCTCGGTGCCTCGAAACGGCGTGCCGAAGAAGACCAAGCCAGTCGTTGATGCGAATAATCCAGACCATTCGTTTTGGTACTGTTCGGCTTCTAGGAGTGCCTGCGGAAGCGTTTAGCGACTATTGTGTCTTCATCTCGTCCGTCTATCTATCCCCTCACCTTAATCACAACCAGCCCGCCAAAACAGTGTGCTATAAATACTAGAGGACGGAATGGAACATCCTAGTACAGTTAGCGGATACACGGCACTTACTAAGCATAGGCTAGCACCTTTCTCTGCTGCTTTAACGCTCTCAGCAACTGCTCAGCCACGGTAGATACACCATGCTGCATCGCTTCTTGGCCGAACCACTGAGACTCATATCCGTACCGCATGATACGTGCGTTAGGAGCTACCGCTGGCAGCATGTCGTCCTTGGTGAGCCAGTTGCACCATTGCGGCTCTTCTGCTGTGCCGGCATTCTTGCACCAGCTGTCGTCTGGGTGCGCGCCGATGCCATGCACTGCGACGATGTCCATGGGCTCAGTAGTAGCCTCTGCTGGCGCGTCGCGTAGCACTTTCAGCCCGATGTCTTCATCTGTCACAAGCTGGACCTGGATCTGCATTAGCGCCGCTTGTTGTTCTCGCTTTCTTTTGTCAAGAAGCTGGTCCATCGCAGTTTCTTGCATTGGAACGAGCTGCCGAATTCGGCTAGTAATACCGTCCCACGACAGTGTTTCATCTGCTTCTAAGCTGAAGCTAGATTCTGAGGTGGTGGAGACTGGACGAAGGGTTGGAGAATTAGAAGGCAGTGACGGAAGCTCCGTCATGTCTTGATTGCGGTCTTCATCAATCTCATCGTCGCTGACCTGACTGGCGTTCGCAACAGCGTCGCGGGAGCTGCCACCTGCATCAGTATCCTCTGAGCTGTCAGTACAAATCTGTATAAGGCGCAAAGACAGCAACATGAGCATTTGTAAGTGGTTGGCGACATGGTCTTGCATGGACCTGATACCAGTGGCTTGTAGATTTTGCGGCGTCAGAAAACACAGCGGACAGAGTTCAGCGTGAAGATCCTGTTCGTCGCCGCACTCAGCGGCTATAGCCTTGAGTTCGACATCGCTCCAAGTATGCTTGTGAATAGCCTTGAGATGAGCCATGAAGTGACTGGCTGACGAAAAATATGCGACTGACTCATGGGTACAGTCGGCCTTGTGTTTATCTTCGCAGCCGATACAGGTTTCAGTGGGTCCGAGATGATCGCCTTCGTGGTGGAGTAATCCTAGCTCGCACTTCCACATCTTCTGACGATGGATGTATTGTGGCCAGCGAGGGTGATGCTTCGACATGTGATCATTCCATTGCAGGCGCGAGGGAAAATGTATAGACCTTGCCATACATAGTTCCGACACGCATGGGAAAGGCTCCAAGTCCTTCTGGTAGTGATCTCTGGACTTTGGTTAGCTCCCTCGCGTGACTGCCAATAACTCAAAGAAATTGGGTTGATCTCACATTCCCAGGGGACTCCACCGACCACCATGGACAAAGCTGTGGTCGATCATGTGGAAACAATATCCACATCGTGCTTTCCCCGCAGCGTCAAATTCTGGAACAGGCGGACCATAAATCTTGCCAAGGCGAACGAGAGTCGTGCTAGGGTGAGCAAAGTTTCCAGCCGCTCTGAGATTCATGGAAAACTGACTGGATCTGATAGACGGCAGTGTTTGTGTTGGCAGGAGTGAAGCGTTCTGCGGAGCTAGTGTTTGAGATTGCTTTGACGGGGTCTCGATCCTATCAGCCTCATACGCCCGATGCTGCTGTTGGAGCGTAGTTGAAGGTGCATCTGTAGAATGCGCTCTTGCGTCTTCCTCGAGGGCTTCTTTCACAGGTGCGCGATATAAGTGGCGAGCATATCGGTCTACCAGGCTCTCGCGAAGTTGAAGAAGGAGGGTCTCTGGGGCATTGGGATACAAGGTTTCTAGCATGATGTGGCTTAGCAAAGCGAAGTGATCATTTTCAGGTCGTTCGGATAACGATTTTCTAGCTTGGACGGTCTCTGTCACTCTCGAAGATTGGCGGATGGCGATGCCGACATTACTCAATGCCTCGAGAGCTTCATCAATGGCTTCTGTGTGGTATGTAATAGGTTGTTCTTTCTGTTGCTTGCTCAATGTTACAGGTAACAAGAAGGATTCTCTCCTTGACAAATGACGAGATGGCTGAAGGCCTATGGACGTCCACGTCAGAAGGTAATGATCATCGCGGGGCGCTGATCACGTGACTTGGCATCCCGCCAAGGCATGGCCTCCGGGAGGCCA
>NW_006911509.1:0-34083 GCF_000523455.1 Bipolaris oryzae ATCC 44560 | reverse complement strand
GGGGGAGGGGGGTGGGATTGGTGATGGGGTGCTTGTTGTATGTTCTGGTGAGCGGTAAGTAGTGGTGCTTGTGGGGTTTTTTTCTCTCTCGCGCGCGTTGTTTAGTATGGAAGTGCGTATGTGTGTGTGTTGTTTGGGTGGGTAGGAATGTGGAGGGTGGAGGGAAGAGAGGTGGAGATGAAAGTGGGTAAGGTGATGGCGTGGCGCGTACGTATGTGAGATAACCTGTCATGTCCGCGGTCCCGAGAAAAGTAAATACTTTGGGGAGATTGGCGGAATATCTAGGACCTCTGCTGTGTTTTTTTTCTCTTTCGCTTTTTCATGTCAAACTTCGCTAAAAAAAATTGTGTATCTATGTACATGCGTACTTCCGACACACAGCAACCGTAGCTTTTACCCAAAGTTACACCTGCGGTTACCCAGTGTTTGTGTGGGCGGGAGCGGGGAAAAGCAGATATAGAGTTTACATACGGGCGGCTGAGTCGTCACGACAACCCTTGCCTTCCGGTATCTTGGGCAAGGTCAAACCTACGCGCACATTCTACTTACCTGGTAGACCCTAAGCGTCCGTGGACTTGAAACAAATGGGTTCTTGGAGGGGCTTGGAGAAACGGCACGAGATGTCTGGTCACGGCATACGTAGTGTACCGTAATACCTTTGCCGGTCAAAGTCCGTTGTGGCGAGGAATGAGGAGGAGAGTTCGATCCGAACATCCCCCTTCTTGCTTCCGTCTTGCTGATTGTCTTTCGCGCAGATCGATATTACAAGGATGCACGTGCAGACATCCCGCATTCTGTTGACCTTATTCAGCTGAGCTGTTTGTTCACTTCTAAATCTCGATGTTAACGAGACGTATGGCGACATGCAGCATGGACGATGCAACCACTCCGTACGGACGTATGAACCTTGCTCTTCGCATGGAGCCAGGGCGAACAACATCAGGTAGCAAGTCCGTGGTTAAATTTCCATGCCATTACATGGTGTAAATATTGCAGTTCACGAAAGAGAATTCAATATTCAATCAGATATATGTTATCTGCATTGCATTCCAGGTTGCAGCCATGCCACTCGCGACCTTGTGATATGCGTTGAAGTGCAATAACCGGCCTCGCTCGCCGGCTAATTTACCCCAACTGTGCTCTTCCACGTGGTCGCCTTCCTTCTTAGTCGCGTGCGCAGGTAATCTTCGCTGTTTCGATTAGGATTCCAGGTGTACAGTAGTGGTTCGGTTAATGTGGCACAGGGTCTTACCAGGATAATGTTGGGACTATTGATGTTCCTGCTGGAACCTGGTATGTATAGAAGGATTCGCTAAGGTATAGACAGGCGTAGGTACTCAACCGTATGCATGGCATGCTACTACCGGCAGATAATCTGGGGGCTAGACCGTGGGAGTTGTTGTTTACAACAGCAACATTCAAGTGACGTAGGCCTCTCGGTACAGAAAAAAAGTAGAGGTTGGGTGGCATGTGAAAAGTTGCGCTATGGCACTGAACACCCTGCCATACGCAATCTCCAAACTAACAAACTCGGAGGGTTCAAACTGCTTCAGGACTTTGCTGCGTGGCTGCATCTTCCATCTCAAACCTCTTTTGGATTCCTTCCCACCCTTTCCTAACTACATCTGCCATAGCCTCACCCATCATGTGGCCTTGGCCCAACTTCTTTATCGCATCTTCTACACTGCATAACTCACTCTTAAACTGCCTCTCCATATTATCCACGCCCGTGCCCTCGTGATGTCTAGGCTCGTACCCCTGTGGCTCCATCGCAATCCTCTCCCTCAACGAGAGATTCTGCGGATAGCGCGGTGGAAGTTTATACGGCGATCCTGGTTCTGTTTCGAGGTCTCCCTCGAGCGACGGTGGCAGCGTCTCCGCAATGTACCAATAAACCACGTACTGATACTCTCGCAACGGCATCAACTGTAACAGAACGGGCTCGGCGGTATGCGTCGCAGCGTGGACACGTGGATGAGCTTGGGGTTGGCAATGCCGTGTTGGCAGTGGGAGAAGCCGGTTTCGATACCCTGACTTTGTATATTGCATACTGCATTAGCTCTTGCAAAAATCATCTCTAAACTCTTTTTTTTTCGGAAAAGTCTTGAGAGACTTGTTTTGGGACCCACCTCTTCATACCCCTCTCGCTCTGCGCCTGTGCCGCTTTCTTCGCCTGCATCCCGTCGTCCTTTGGGCAGGAAATATACTTTGCGCCCGTGTTGCTCGTAGCTGCATAGTATCACGCGCCCGGTTGCGAGATGGAAGATGGCTACTCCCCCGCCAACCATGAACTTTGCGCTATCAAATTGCGCAGTCAGCGGATGAGTTGTATACATGGCACTGTTTCTTCTTGACATGGTTCTGGTGATCGTGATGGTGAAATTTGTGCGATTGCTATAGGGTGCAAGTAACGTAGGAATCGGGAACGGCAAATGTGAAGGAGCACAGTTTAGGTAATGGCAGTGCCGGTGGAGAGGAAGCACAAAATCAGGCTTCTGCCTAATCGTAAGGAAGCCATGATGCGAGGCAGTGGGTGCTGGAACGATGCGTGTGTGGTCGAATTAGAGAGGAAGAGTATAGTGGGGCGGATGACGTTGAGTGCATGCCCCGCCAGTTCAGCGTTACGGAGTTTTTTTGGATAGCCTATATAAACGATGATATTTCCAAAACCTCCATCAATAAAACAACTGGCCTAATGGCCCAATGGCAAGGCGCTTGACTACGATTCAGTTCGATATCAAGAGATTCCAGGTTCGACCCCTGGTTAGGTCACACAATTAGTTTTTTTTGCGTTCACATCTCCAAGGCTTCTAGTGTGCTGCCAAATTTTTTTGGCCTTGTTTTGCCGGGATCATCGTAACGGCTGAACCTAATGCCATAGCGAGATTCATGTCATTTGAGCAAATATCAAGACACGAAGTTTTCCTATTTGGAGAAACTTTCCAACATTAATTTTAGCGTATTAAACATGGCATGCCATGCGTTCAAAGCCTTCTCCACAAATTCTAAATGGATCGTTGAGCTCGTATCTCGAGCTGGACGAACATGGACTGAGCAAATATACACCAAAGTATCATGCTAGAATTATGTATTACAAACTCTACAAAAGCGCAATGCCAGTCAAATCTCCTAGCTCAGGGAACAATACCTTCTTCTTTCGTGTCTGAAGATCAACCGCATACACGCCGCCCGCAAGGTCACTTACATACACAATGCCCTTCTCTAGGTCTAATGTAAGCCCAATGGTCTCATGAAATCGGCTCGCGAGGATTTCAATTTCCCCAATTGGCTCATCGCCGCCTCCAACAAACGCTCTGTTCAACGTGTTACCCCTAGGCGGATCCCCACGGTCTGTCCAGTACAACACGGCATTCTCCTCATCCAGCTCTAGATCAATCGGCTCGGGTAGGTTCTCAAAAACCTTCTCGCGCACCTCCGTGTTATCGATGCGTGCGCGGTAGATGGCACCGGCATTTCCCTTTGACGCGCCCTTTTGTGTCCAGTAGAACCAACCCCTGCGTTCGTCGACAGCAATGCCAACACACCAGTTCCGCGTATCTGCTGCATCTGATGCGATATATGGATCGCCTGTCGATATGAGTACTTCAGGCTCCTCTGTTGCCAGTGGCATACGCATGACCTTCATGCCTTCACGGTCGCACCAATAAAGCGTGCGATTTTC
This sequence comes from Bipolaris oryzae ATCC 44560, assembly GCF_000523455.1. NCBI lineage: Eukaryota > Fungi > Ascomycota > Dothideomycetes > Pleosporales > Pleosporaceae > Bipolaris > Bipolaris oryzae. Next base: position 30,401 of record NW_006911509.1, on the reverse strand, counting down.
CTTTGCGAGAGTGATTTGCTTGGGTGTCCAGACACCTTTTGTGCCAGTAGGGACGATGGTCCGGCGGTTGGAACCGTCGATTGAGGCTGTCTCTATACTGCCTGTGTTGGTGGAGAGCGCACTGCCCATGTTGGTCCACCACATAATGCCATTATTGCGATCGATGGTCACGCCGTCTGGTAATGTGGGGAGCGGCGAGACAACTGGCTGCAAATCGCTGCCATCTGTGTTGCAAGAGACGATGCAGCCGCCAGTGAAGTTGGGTGAGGAGAGTGATGCGTCGAGGATGTAGAGACGCTGTTTCGATGGAGCTTGCTGGGGCAGCTCAGTGACTGAGGGCATAATGTGCGGTGTAGAATGTCCCAATATAATGCTTTGATATGATATGATTTATGCAGTGAAAATAAATTTGAAGTTATTCAAGAAGATTAAGAGTTGGCAAATTTTCGTGAGGTACTAGTCTTCCACTTCCCAGATCCTCAACCTCCTATATACATACATACCAGCACCACTCCAGTTACCACTACAAACCTATTCGGGCCAAACTCGGATCCATCATACACTGACTCCATACGCGTATTTCATGCCCATCCCAATTTTCGTGCACGTTCGCAAAGTCGGGCGTGCTAGTTTGCTCGGCCGAACTTGTGCGTACGCCGTTACGGTAAACTTGCAATTTCTCCAGGAAGATATCTCAAGGGAGCTGGGATGTCCACATCAACCTGTGACGTCAAATTCAGATTGAGTTTTGTAGATCATTTAGCGAGGCGAAGAGGATGTATGTGTAGTATGTAGAAAGCGACAATTTGACCGAGGGGTTCAACGCCATTGCGTAGCCCCTGGTCTGCAGCGCCACGTGGGATGACGTCATTATCTTCAAAGGATAGCCTTAGATGGAAAAGTATATTCGAAATAGATTTTGACGTGCGGAGTTCATTGTAATGTTCTGAGTATATGACAGTCGATACACTGCAGATATTGACTTTATTATAATCGGCACGATAGAAATTGCAAAGTAAGTACATTCTAAAGGGTATCAGTCTATCTTCTCCAAGTTTTACATTCTACCAGTTCTTCCTCTCTTCTGCGTAACCATCCCACTCATTCCTCAAATTAAGCAGCCTAACCAACTCCGAATCCCGCTGTGTAACTAAGTCATCAAATTTCCTCTCATCAACTGCTTCTATCGTGCCCTGAACCCACTTCTTCCTCAGATCATCATCTAGGACAGGATCCTTTTGTGCCCACCATGTAGTCAGCGGTCCTAAAAGATGATTTGCCATATGCTGTGCACCCTGCTCGCCGCCTGCCAGATGAAATAGCGCATTAGGACCCATGATACCCCAGCGTAGCCCTGGTCCGTACGCCATGACATCATCAATGTCCGAGATGCTGCAGATGTCATTTTGCACCATGTGCAGCATCTCGCGCATCAATGCTGCTTGTAGTCGGTTTGCGATGTGTCCAACCACTTCCTTCTTGACGTGCACGGCTTTCTTGCCAATGGCTGTGTAAAACGCCATTGTGCGCTCAATCGTTTCTGGTGCGGTCTGCTCGCCGCCAACGACTTCTACGAGCGGGATCAAATGCGGTGGATTGAAGGGATGCCCGATCACGATACGCTCTGGGTGTGTATTCGCACCCATACCGGATTGGATGGATGTGCAAGTCAGGCCGCTTGACGAGGTGGCGATGATGGTATCATGGCGCACGAGGGCGGCCATGTTGTTGAATAGTTGCTGCTTGAGATCGAGACGCTCCGGCCCGTTCTCTTGCACAAAGTCGGCATCTTTGAGGGCTATAGCGAGGTCGGTGGTGAAAGTGATATCCTCGGGAGACGTATTAGGGTTCTTGAGTAATCCCAGAGATTTCAGCACAGGGAGTGCGTTTTTGACAAGCTTTCGCAGCGTTGCTTCAGCGGCTGGGTTTATGTCAAAGGCCGTCACTTTGAGGCCCTGTGCGAGGAAGAGAGCAGCCCATGATGCTCCAATTGAGCCACTGCCGATGACAGTGATGTGCTGAACTGGCACTGAAGTTGTTGAGTGTGGCATTATAAATCGGAGATTTGAAAATGGATTGCTTGAAAATACTCTATGAAAAGCAACGTGTTCCCATCTTGGACATATAAGTTTCTACTACATGCAAGCATCCCGTTGCAACTCTCTGTGCTGTCAAGAGGTGTTCGCACGAGAGACCATAACACCGATTGATCACCGAATGATGTCAGACCGCCGATGTGATCGCCAATTGACCGGACCGGTCCGATATTCAGGGACCCCGTTCCTCCATCAGATCTGAAAAATATCTTCCACAGCATTCAAAGATATGATGCAAGCTCGCAGAAGTCACGCCCGTGCAAGGAAAAGCGGCGCGCGGGAGATCTCGGCCAACTTACCACTTACATAGCAAACGTGGAATAGCGCGGCACAGCTCATAGCCCTGCACGGATGATGGTATTCGTACGAGGACGAGCGAGGTAATGATGAAGTATGTCCGAACTATCTCCTTCTTTACTGCATCGGAGGCACGTATGCGTAGACTCTGAAAGAGCCTGTAATCCAAGAACCTGGTGAGAAAACTTCAAGATAGGTGATATAAGAGAGAGGCATCGCGCAAGTAGAATAGCATTTACTCATCATCTTCCACAACTCCATCAAAACACTTCATCACACAGTTCCATTTACTCATTATACCCTAATCTATTCTACTTCTAATCTCATTCGTCCACCCATCATGGTCTCTTCAGATCGTATCCCAGATGTTTATGGCCCTGGAACCTACACAGACAAGACCTTTGTTCCCGTCCCGCAAGATACCGCACGCATCTTCCGTCAGCTCGCATCGCAAACACCTGGCTTCACTCAAGATGAAAGTGTTCTCTCAAAAGTGAAGTTCACTGGTGAGGAGTATCCTGTCATCCCAGGACCCATCAAGGCAACATCCGTTGCCGCTGCCCTGCATGCTATGTGTGGTGTCCTTGGAGATGAGATACTCGCAATAAGAGGTGCCAAAGACGATAAGCGTGAGATCACTGTGAACACTACACACGCTGCGATGTGGTTTGGCTGCATTGCAACGGCGTTTCTCAACGGAGAAGACGTGTTGAGCATGTCAGCACAGAAGAAGCTTGGTGAATTGCTTCCGGACTGGGAGCAGGGCTGGACAGACACACCACTCAAGTACCGTGCAACCGCCCTATATCCTACCAAAGATCCTGAGACATGGTACTCGCTTCATGGAAGTATGAATGCTCCTCCGACCCTCAAGATGATCGGCATCGACCCCAGCACTCCAGTCTCGTCAAATGAGGAAGCTGCAGCGCTCATTGCGGAACATACCAAGCAATTTAGTCCTGCAGAACTCGAGCTCAAGAACTTAATGAACGGTCTCTGTGGCTCCATCTGCTTCACACCCCAACAATGGAACGAGTCGACAATGGGCAAGTCACTAGCTGCACACCCACTCGTCAATGTCAAGCAGCAGAAACAAGCTATCTCTACCCCACCCATCAGCTTCCCACCTCTTAGCCCTCAAGACCGCAGGCCCCTCGCTGGTGTCAAAATTGTCGAACTCACCCGTGTCATCGCTGGCCCAGAAGTCGGTACCATCCTTGCAGCATTCGGTGCGGACGTCATCCGCCTCAACCCGCCTCATCTCCCTGACATCAACATCATGCAACTCACGCTCAACGCTGGAAAGCGTACTTCAACCGTCGACCTTCGCAAAGAGTCTGACAGGACATATCTGCAATCCCTCCTCGCAGACGCCGACGTCTTCATCCAAGGCTTCCGCATGGGCAAAATGGCCAAGTACGGTCTAGGTCTCGACGACATGCTCGAGATGGCCGGTAAGAGAGGCAGGGGCATCGTGTACGTATCTGAGAACTGCTACGGGCCAGACGGGTACTACAAGGAGCGTCCTGGCTGGCAGCAAATTGCTGATGCTGCGGCTGGTTCCGCATACGTAACTGGTAAGGCACTGGAAGTCACACAGCAGCTTCCGAAGAATGAGGCTGTGCTGCCTAGTCTGCCTATTTCAGATATGTCAACTGGAGTCCTTGGAGCCGTAGGCGCTATGCAGGCTCTACGCGATCGTGCGATTAAGGGAGGAAGCTATCAGGTCCACTCTTCGCTTGTTGGTGTAAATGCGTATGCGCTGCGTGAAGATGTTGGATTGTATCCGCTTGAGACTGTAAAAGAGTGCCAGGAGAGGTTTCAGTGGGGCGATATGCGCGGAAGTCATCATGTGCTTGACTTGCTCGTAACAGTCTACAAGGGCTGGAAGAAGGTTATCGGGCAGTACCTGGAGGAGAACTGTGGATGGTACCAGAGTTTCGAGAACAGCGCATTTGGCAGTAAGAAGTTGAGTATCTTGAAGCCTGTGCCTCAAATCAAGGGTGCTGAGGGTGCGGCTTGGAGTACTCCAAGCGTACCGTATGGCATGGAGAAGTTGGAGGAATTGAAATGGTCCTCTTAAGTCGTAAATAGTCGATCTTTTCTTTTCAGTTTTAGATACCAAATCCAATACATCCCACACTTTCACACCACCTCCTTCTCCTCAAAATCATACCCATAAACAATCGCATCCACCTTCCTCCCTGGAAAACTCTTCAAAATACCACACTTCTTCACCCGCCCAATCCTCTCAAACCCTAGTGAATCCCAAATCTTACACGACGCAACATTCGTCTCGTACACTAGATTAAACACCGAATACGTGAATCCCTAGTATCACCTGTCAGCTCAAAACTTCATCATCATCATCATCAACTACACAACACCCGCAACTTACTAATCGGGGCGCCCACTCCAAATATGCCCTCCCCAACGCCTTCCCAACGCCCAAATTCCTCTTCTTCCCATTCACCAAAAACCCTCCATTGCAAACATGACTACTCCTCCCCGGATAATTCGGCTTGACATAGAAACTCCCCATACACTTATCCTCCCAATCCACCCCCTCCATCTGCGCTACACTTTCCACACTCAATCCCTCGCCAAGCACCATGACGGCGGCAAAAGTGCTGAACCAGTAGGGACCAAAGGCTTCAAGAGGTAAAGGGTCCAGCATCGGGTAGGTGTCGCCAGCGGCGATTTCGAGGGCGAGTTGGGTGCAGAGGAAGGAGATGAGGGAGGGGGGGACTTGAGAGGGCGAGGCAAAGGGGAGGATGGTGGCGCGGGTGGTTCCGTCGCGGAGGGTGATGGTGGTGGGGGTGAAGGAGGGGATTGGGGTTGTGCGCTTGATTGGGGGGGATGTGGGGTCGTCGAGCATTGCGGGCATGGTTGCGGTTGGTGGTGGGTGGGTTTGATAGGGGATGTGGTGTATGCAAGGTCAGATGGGACTGGAAATTGGTGTTGTTATCTCTTAGGTTTGAGTTTGGATATACGTTGTGAGTAGAATGTCGTTCTCTAAATACTCAAGATTCGATGACTCGTAGGCACTATGCCTAAATGGGTGGGTTTTACGATTCATTGTCCGCCGGTTGTCACTGCGTGATGAGATCGCAGGAGTTTCTTTACATTTTGGGTTGTTAAATGCGATTTGGGCTTCTTGTTTGGTAACTCCGCTTGTTATTTGGATTGCTTTTGAAATTGAGTGCCATTGCGCAATGGCGGGGGTTGATCATGAACGTAGTTCCCGCCTTGTATTTTTTTGCTAATAGGCTGGTCTTGAAGAAGTAAACGTATGTAGGAAGCTAGCCGTGAAGTTTTGAATAATAAGAATATTTCACAATGTGGCAATGGAAATGCATGTGTATTACAGGAATGTAAGAGAAGGGCTGGGATACGGGCTCATATAGGCAAGTTGGCCAAGCATGCAGTACAAGCGTGCTTATGGTACTTGTGTACCAAAACCTTGTCCATAACTGCAAGTCCTATTTGCCTATGCGCCTGTTGTGTAAGCTTTTACTTCTGCTTGCTGTGCGCACATGTGTGAATCATGCAAGTCTACGCAGGCCATAGAGGCGGTTTCCAATGCGACGTCATCAAAACATTGATGTCGCCTCTTCAGGAATATCATGGTGAGTAATTCTTCTCTCCCAAGAGAAAGAAGACGCAAGTTTCCCTCGATCTTCAGAATAAAACTTGAAGCTATAGAATAGCTATGGGATAGGATTTTGTGCGGCTTTCCAACGGCTTTCGACGGGATCAGCAATATACCCGGGGTTGAGGGGGAGTTGCATACCCGGCCTGGCTTGCTCCTTGGCGATGCGTCTAGATCAGGAAGCTGGGGGTACATAAGTATACAAACGCCTGGGCATCGTCTTGGCTAACGGGCGAAGAACGCTCCACCTACTGAATATGATGGCAGTGATGCAAGTAAACACGGCAATGTTGTGCGAGCTAGTATGCCAGTTCCATGGCGACATTCCATCATTGCACCGAGCTTCCCGACACGAAGATAAGGCCATAGCAGGGGTCTAAAAACTTACTTAAGAAGTGCATGTGATGTTGTAGCAGTGTCTAGCTACTGTCTTGTCAACTTTTCAACCCTCAAAATGAGATTGTCAAAGTTGGTGTTGGCCGCTCAATTGGCAGCAGCGTCTCCTTTCGCACACGACGCTAGCTCTGTGTCTCACAGTGCCAAACCAAGCTATGATGGCTACCAAATCTACTCCATTACGCCATCTTCTGCCGAAGAAGCTCATGATATTAACAAGCGCTTCTCCAACTATCATACCCACCCGATTCGCAACACACTGTCAGTTGCGATTCCACCCGAGGAGATTGATTCTTTTCATGCACTGGGCTTGAACGCTCGCCTGGTGAACTCGGATCTGGGCAAGTACATTCGCTCCACCGACAAGGAAGCTGTATACAAGCGTGACTTGCACACAGCGGGTCAGCTCCCAGATCTATCGTGGTTCGACACTTACCATGCTTATGCCGACCACCTTCAGTACTGGGACGACCTTGTTGCAGCATTCCCTGACAACTCCGAGAAGTTTTCAATTGGCCAAAGTTACGAGAACAGGACAATCTGGGCGTTCCATTTGTTTGGTGACAAGAGCACTGAGGACGCATCGCAAGACGAAAAGCCCATTATTCTTTGGCATGCCACAGTCCACGCAAGAGAATGGATCTCCACAATGGGTGAGCAAAACAGGCATTTGGAGAACAGAACACTATCTGACACTCTCAGTCATCGAATACCTGGCATACCAGCTCATTGACGGATACCAAAAAGGCGATGCAAACGTGACTAGTTTCCTGGACCACTACGACTTCTACCTCGTCCCCTTCCACAACCCAGATGGCTTCCTATACACGCAAACCAACGACCGCCTATGGCGCAAGAACCGACAGCCCCGCCCTGAACTGAACACAACCTGTCTCGGCACCGACGGCAATCGCAACTGGAAGTTCGAATGGGACGCCACGCCCCCCGACGGTGGCTCAACACCCGACCCATGCGGTCAAACGTACCGTGGCGAAGCCGCAGGCGACACACCAGAAAACCAAGCCATGGACAGCCTCTCCGCTAAGCTTTCCAGCACAGGCGCTGGCATCCGGTCCTTCATCGACTTCCACTCGTACAGCCAGCTCATCCTTACTCCCTGGGGCTTCTCGTGCGACCCGCTCCCCGAGACGCTGCCCCGCATGCTCGAGGTAGCGGGCGGAACCGCCAGAGCTATTCAGGCGGGTAGCGCGCGAAACGTCACGTATGAGTTTGGACCTGGTTGTCAGATTCTGTACTTCTCGACGGGTAACTCGAGGGACCATCACTACGCTGTGCATGGTGCGGAGCACTCGTGGACTATGGAGTTGAGTCCTCAGGATGCGGCGGGAGGAGGGTTTGTTTTGCCGCCTGAGCTTATTTGGCCGACTGTTAAGGAGCAGTGGGCGGGCCAGTTGTGGTTGTTGAATGATGTTTGGGATAACTAGGCTTCTGGGTGTAGTGGCATGGGAATTTGTGCATTGTTGAATGGTGTATGTGTGTAGCTTGACTATGAGATAGATACCACGGAATATCCTGTGCATCAGTCGTTGAAGCGATGCAGATGTTGAAGTAATGTGTTTGTGATTGCAGTACGATCTGGAGCTTGACCTTTAAGCAGCACCTCGTCCATGTCGTCCTCGTCCTAGTGTCCTCGACCTCATATCCATATCCTTCTAATGCCCTAATGTTCTCATGTCCGCATGTCTATTTATTGTCCTCATCGTCCTCATGTCCATATCATCACTTATAACTACAGGTTGCCAGAAGCATAGGTACGACTTTCAACATTATATCTATTTGAATGCAAGACAGCAGACGGCTAGATGGCGGACAAATAGAAGGGGGACAGCTACAAAGCGGACAATTAGGGGGTGGACAGCTAGAGGGCGGACAGTTACAAAGCGGACAGCTATTTGGTGAACGGACAGCTAAGACATGGATAGCTAGGACATAGTTCAAACAGATATAGCGCCTTGATAATTATCATTCATTTCTTAGCTGTCCGCTATCTCGCATTCAAATAGATATAACGTTGAAAGTCGTACCTATGCTTCCGGTACCCTGTAGTTATAAGTGATGATGAGGACATGATAAGCGTCATGTGGCGTAAGGGAAACACCAGAATTGGACATGGGGACATTGCTCATCGAACAGAGACTATGAGCTTCATCATAATATGTGTCTGTTGTAACGATGAACGACTGGGCTCTGTGAAGGGTAGTCAGTGCAGACGGTATCAGAGCGAGGTCGAAGCTAAGATATCATCATGCATACAGTGATTTCGACGAATCCAAGGCCTGCTTAACGAGGGTCGTATGCTGAATCTAGAATCTGTGACACGACGAGTAACTGTGAGCGTGAACTATAAAGAGTTGATAGTGTACGAGGTTCCGGCGTAGCGAACGGCAAGAAACTGGTCGGATCATCAACGGCGGATTAGAGATTTGGATCTACAAGAGTAGTGACGAAAATCTTTACGGTCAGGCTCTCGTTTTTGGTGACCCACAGAGAGAGTACACATGTAAGGGCAGGTTGAGCACGTGGGTTTGCGACCGTGGAGAATCTGAGCATGAAGTATGTCCCGGTAGGTTGCCCTAGAAGAGCTAAGGAACTTGGAACACTATGTGACGGCAGTTGATTCTTTGTCAAATTCTTCTAGCGCGTGTGTACGAGCGGTGTGAAGAGTAGTTTGGAAAGAGAAAGAAGCATTGAGTCAATTATCAGTGGCAGACTCGCGTTCCAGTGCGGTCCATGGCCGGTCGAGGGCGGCGAAGGCTATGAAGGCGGGGCCCAGAGCTTTGGATATGCCTGGGTACATACGTAGGTACTAGATAGCGAGGGTCTATGACGATGCTTGGGGCTCAGCGGAGGCCCATTGTTCTGGCAGGTCAATGTCCAATGGCAAAAAGAGGGCAAAAGCAACGCAGAGAGAGACTAGTGGAAGAAAAGCAGGTATGAACACGGTGGTGTGCATAAGGGTGGGCAGAATTGCCGCCAAGGCCACATCAGACTCGGCTAGTGGTGGGGCTGGGTACACAGTATGATGGCAATCTCAAGTACCCCGCCAAAAGTTTTGCAGTGCGGCAAAAGTGAAACCCAAGCTGCCTCACTGCGCGCCCAAGGCTGGCGTCGGTTGTTGTTTTTGACGTGAAATTTTTCTTCTGTAAAGGCGAGAGAGGGAAGAATATAGAATCATGTATACTGTGAATACGTCCAAGCAATCTGACCGTGTTCAGGATGGCTGGCAGAGTGAAGTCATCCCACAGAAGGGCTGAGGGATGGGCAGTGACGATGCACTCACAGGCTCGCGTGAGGCAACTGCGGCTGTGGCGAGCCCATAGCGGGCGGTCAGCCGTACTGAAAGGGCTCGACAGCGGCTGGGGCCAATCAGGCGGGGCTGTTTTGCCTCTCTGCCTACAGATTTCGTTGCCAGTGAAGGAGTTTTCGTAGCCCAACCGGGGGCTAGCGCCGAAAACTAGCACGGACCCACCAGGCTTTCCAGCTATATTAGCAACACTTGACCCCTCCATCGTCCAATTCTTCTCTTCGTCCAACTCATACCTTACACCGCGCGCTGTAAATCTGAGTATTCAACAGCTTTTCCTCACTTCATCCAAAACAACACACTACCGCCAACATGGGGTAAGTTCTTGTCCCTCTCCTTCACCCCCACCTTGAGCCTCTCCGGCCCATCGATTGTGCCCACAGTCGCAGCTCGAGCTTGCCACTCGCCTTTGTCACTTCCAGACAACTGACAAGCCATGCAGTAAGGAAAAGATTCACATCAACGTCGTCGTCATCGGCCACGTCGACTCCGGCAAGTCGACCACCACCGGACGTAAGCCTTCCCTCTCCGAAACACTGCGGGGTCAACACGCTCACAATGGCATACAGACTTGATCTACAAGTGCGGTGGTATTGACAAGCGTACCATTGAGAAGTTCGAGAAGGTATGCCATCACTTTTCTTTCACCTGCAGCCCCGCCACTGCATATTGCAACTGCTGAGCGCGCGGCCATTTTCGGGCTTATCGCAATGAGGGGCATATTTTGGATGGTGGGGTTGTGCGAACTTTTACGCGCTAGCGCTAGTCCGGATGCGGCCTTCGCGAGCCGCAACACCATGACGCACATACAATTCCCCACCAACTCCAACGATATCAAGGTCACACTTGGACATCTGGTCTTTACGCTTGACAATTTCTTTTCTTTAGCTACATGATGCTGACAAGCCACACAGGAAGCCGCCGAACTCGGAAAGGGTTCCTTCAAGTACGCATGGGTTCTTGACAAGCTCAAGGCCGAGCGTGAGCGTGGTATCACCATCGATATCGCTCTCTGGAAGTTCGAAACGCCAAGATATTATGTAACTGTCAGGTAATCGATTGCAAGTGTTCCTGTTGATGAAGGGGTGAAAAGCTAACGAGATGCAGTATGTACACCCGTCTCGTTGAGTTGCGATTTCGAATTTTGTATTTTTTGTGTTGTTTTTGAGTTTTTCCGGCTGTACTTTTCACGTTTGTACTTTCTTTTTGCTCATGCTGCTTTGCTGCTTTCTGTCGATGCTGCTGCTGGGTGCTGCCTGTTTACGACGCTCCTGGGGTTGTGTGTCGCGCCTTCCTTGGAGGAAGGAGGCGGACGTGTCGGCCTGGGCAAGCCTTTTCTGCCCCTCATCTTGTCTTCTCTCTTCATCCTCTCGCATCGCCTTGCATCATCGGGCACAGTCGGCCTCTTTGGGTGACTGCAGGGTGCCTCAAGCCACCTCGAGCCACTTCACGTCAGCTCAGGCCACGCCATCATGGAGGCATTCTACGACCCTGCCTCTGGCAGCGTTGAGGCACACATTGACGACGCGGGCTTTCGGCTGCTGGCCCTTGATCTTCCGCACTGGTTCATCAACAGTCAGACCAAGGGGCTTTGCGCATCACGCTCCAACTGGGATTCCGTGGTCAGCAAGCTCCCTCTGACGGCTGCTCCTGGGATGGCATCGGTGCTCTCTGCACCCCACCCCCCCAGCATCGACTACTTCCATGGCCTTCCTATTCCAGCAGGCCCGAAGAAGTGGGCTGTGTACTCGCTCATCATGCAACATCCTGAGCTCTCACCTATGCTCTACATCGGGTCAGCCACCAATGCAGAGGCCGGGGTCCAAGCAAGGTACACCGGGTACCTCAACCGTACCGGCGTCATGCCCAGGTATGTCAAGCGTGCCCTCGACATGGGGTACAGCATGACTTTCGGCATGTTGTGCTGGACGGCCTTGCCGCCGGCGGAGCTTGTTGCCCGCAACCGAGCCCGCTTCCTTGCATTGGAGTCAGTCTTTGCCGTCATCTTCTGCGCCGTCGTCAAGATGGTTACCGATGAAGAGTACATCCCCGACTTCTTCCTTTGGCCTCGCGAGAGCATGCCTTGGAAGCCAGCATGCAGTCACCTCTCCCTCTCCGAGACTGTGCGTGCAGACCTGACCCTCTCCCAAGAGGAACTCATTGCCGCTCGGGACTATCGCCTCAAACGCAATGTAGCCAAGACACAACGCTATCGCAAGCGAAAGCGTGAGGAAGACGAAGATACATTCCTGGCCAACAACCTGTCTCAGCACAATGCATGGAGCGCTCAGAATCCCGGGAGGGTGAACGAGATTGCTGCCGATGTTCGCAAGAAGGCCAAGGAGCTTCAAAGGTTTCGATGCGATGTCTGTGACTACGATGCAGCCAGCCAACGTCACCTCGATGATCATCTTGGATCCAAGGCTCATCGTGAGGCTGAGCAGCTGGGCCGCAAGGTCGTGAAGCCTCTCTCGGATGCTGCTCTGAGCAGGAGAGCATCTCGTGCCGCCGCCGTTGCCAACCGCACTTACTTTTGCGAGCCATGTCAAAAGGCTTGCACGAGCAAGACTGATCTCGAGAGGCACGAGAGCAAAAAGAAGCACAAGGACATTGTAGCCAAGCAGCAGCGTGAACAGCAAGCAAGCAAGCAGCATGAACAACTCACCCAGCAGCCAGATCCCACTGAAGAGGATGACGATCTTCAATCACTGACACTCTATCTAGTTGACGCCCCCGGTCACCGTGATTTCATCAAGAACATGATCACTGGTACCTCCCAGGCTGACTGCGCTATCCTCATTATCGCTGCCGGTACTGGTGAGTTCGAGGCTGGTATCTCCAAGGATGGCCAGACTCGTGAGCACGCCCTTCTCGCCTACACCCTTGGTGTCAAGCAGCTCATCGTTGCCATCAACAAGATGGACACCACCAAGTGGTCTGAGGACCGTTACCAGGAGATCATCAAGGAGACCTCCAACTTCATCAAGAAGGTCGGATACAACCCCAAGCACGTTCCCTTCGTGCCCATCTCCGGTTTCAACGGTGACAACATGATTGAGGCCTCCACCAACTGCCCCTGGTACAAGGGTTGGGAGAAGGAGACCAAGTCCAAGTCCACCGGTAAGACCCTCCTCGAGGCCATCGATGCCATCGACCCTCCTAGCCGTCCTACCGACAAGCCTCTCCGTCTTCCCCTCCAGGATGTGTACAAGATCGGTGGTATTGGCACGGTTCCCGTCGGTCGTGTCGAGACCGGTATCATCAAGGCCGGTATGGTCGTCACCTTCGCCCCCGCTGGTGTCACCACTGAGGTCAAGTCCGTCGAGATGCACCACGAGCAGCTGACCGAGGGTGTCCCCGGTGACAACGTCGGTTTCAACGTCAAGAACGTCTCCGTCAAGGAGATCCGTCGTGGCAACGTTGCCGGTGACTCCAAGAACGACCCCCCCAAGGCTTCCGAGTCCTTCAACGCCCAGGTCATCGTCCTCAACCACCCCGGTCAGGTCGGTGCCGGTTACGCACCAGTCCTCGACTGCCACACTGCCCACATTGCCTGCAAGTTCTCTGAGCTCCTCGAGAAGATTGACCGCCGTACCGGAAAGTCTGTTGAGAACTCCCCCAAGTTCATCAAGTCTGGTGACGCCGCCATCGTCAAGATGGTTCCCTCCAAGCCCATGTGCGTTGAGGCTTTCACTGACTACCCTCCTCTTGGTCGTTTCGCCGTCCGTGACATGCGTCAGACCGTTGCCGTCGGTGTCATCAAGTCCGTCGCCAAGGTCGACAAGGCCGGCAAGGTCACCAAGGCCGCCGTCAAGGCTTCCAAGAAATAAGCGCTCGGTTTTTGGGTTGCTTGTTTCTCTTCTTTCGTCTCTAGATACCTGCTTCTGGGGATGTGGTTGCTTCGGAAAAGCTGTGATGACTTTTTAAATGTGTCATGCATAACGGTCTGGGGTCCTGGCGTCTCCCTTCCATAGTTTCCATAATGATCTGAATGAAAACATGGGTGGGCAATGAACAAATACTGGTCTTTATTGTGATATTCGTGAATGAACATGGTGTTGCTAATGGCATGTGAACTTCCAGCACATGTCCAATCCTGGTGTTTCCACTCGTGTCCTCATGTCCTCATGTCCACATCGCCAGCACCGTTCTCCTGTCCACATCGCCAGCACCGTTCTCCTGTCCACATCGCCAGCACCGTTCTCCTGTCCGCATCGTTCTCATCCCCCTCCCCATATACACACCGTCCTCATTCCTATGTCCCTATCATCTTCGTGTGCACAGGAGGACAATATGAGTATAGATATGATGCGGATATGATGTACTACTCTAAGGTTAAGCTCCACCCCCTACTAGGCTGCATTCTAATAATACAGACATATCTACTCTTGAGTACAAGGGATATAAAACTCTGTTAATGCGCTATAGAGTTCAATGCGACAAGAGTACATATGTGCTTACTCCCTAGGTCCGTCAAAACGGATGCTTCGAAGTGTAACGAATAGTGGACGAACGCGTTGTGCCATGTTGTACAAACATAGAGCTATGAGATTATTAATGTCGTGGTCCTTTGTGTTCTACGCCTGAATGTTAATTCAATTATTTGTTTGTTTGGGTACATTTTAGAAAAGCGGACATTGTAGCAATTGTGTGGCTATTAGGCGCTGATGCATGGTGTAGTGAACGGACAGCTAGGTAGTAAACGGATAGCTAGTGAACTGATAGCTGGTAAGCGGACAACTAGATAGCGGACATCTAAGGAATGGATAGGTAGTAAGCGGACATGCAGTGAGCGGACATGCAGTGAGCGGACAGGTAGTAAGCGGACAGCTGAGATATCAAAATGGGACATAGATAGCTAGTAAACTGATAGCTACGGAACGGGTAGCTAGAGAACAGGTAGCTAGAGAAAGGATAGCAGGTAGACGAACGGATAGGACTTGGACAGGTAGTAAATGGACAGCTAGATGGATGGCCATAGCTTTAAGCCATACTGACGTGACACAAGACTCTAAAGTCACAGCGATACAATTACCAAAGTCTCATTTTGTGGACTACTTTAACAGGCAGTGTAAAAGCTTATATGTAAGCCATCCCTTCTGAAGATAGTCAAGGCTGATGGGACGGGATTGGATAGCTCCAATTGTCGACCCACTATTTCGGCTAGGCTGTTGGGCTAGTACTACTTCCTGACCAAACACCAGTCTCGCCTTCCCACACCACGTCTTCCGTGCTCTTGAATTGACAATGTCGGCGGACCTTTTTGCGGAGTTTGGGGCCGACCCTCCTCCCAGCCAGCAGCAACAGTCAGTAGCACCTGCGAAGCCCGGCCCACCCGCGACATCGGACTTTGGGTTCTTCAATGACCTGGCCAACATCCCGGCCTCAGGCGGCTCATGGCAGCAGCCACCGTCGACAAACCATCTCCAGGGTCTTGTTTCTTCTTCGGCCCAAGGAAACGACACGGGTGACAACGATGACTGGGGCGACTTTGAAGGTGGTTCTTCTTTCGAGCCAGCTCCCCTCAAATCGCAAGACCCGTTCGCATTTGCGCCGCCCAAAGCCTCGCAGCCCCAGCCAAACCAATGGAACATCGTCTCAAGCACCCAAGACCCTTTTGCATTTTCACCACAGCAAGCTTCACAACCGCTAGGTCAGACATGGCAACAAGCACCCGTTGTAAAAGCCAAGAAATCTGCAGACCCGAGCGTACTATTTGACGCAGAAGATGAATTTGACGACGAAGACGACTTTGGTGATTTTGAGGGTGAAGAAGAGGCAGCGAAAAATATAGGAGCACCGACCAAATCGTCTTCAGCACTTGCAGACCTACTTGGAGATATGAGCGTATCACAACCGCAGCCTCCAAGTAGTCGCCAGCGAGATGTAGGCCGTGAAAAACCGCTACCAAAAAGCCAGGTATCTCCAAAGAAAGGCATCAAGAGTAGCTTTGGAACCGTACCCAAGGCAAAGCAGCCTACGCCAAAGTCCGAACCGATTTCACAACAAAAAGACGATCAAGGGTGGGATGAATTCGACGACTGGGAGGCATCTATTCCAACACAGGCAGCACAGCAAGCACCCAGCAAATCCAAATCTATCAATACCGCTGCAAAACCCGGCTCAAGCGCTACACCACCGCCGGTACTCTCCCCAATGACATCTGACCCACAACCTGGCGAGCTGCCTCCTACCAATGTGCCACCGCCTGGAGTCTTGCTGTCACTCTTTCCTTCGCTGTTCGCCGAAGCGCAAGAGAAGCTTTTCAAACCCATGGCAGCACAGCCTTTACCTATGAGGAACAAATTACTGGCCGAGCCGGGAACGATTGCTTACCTTCAGGGTTATCTAATGTTGGCAAACGTAGCAGCGCACATTATTGCAGGCCGAAAACTGCGGTGGAAACGAGATCAACACCTGTCTCAAGGCATGCGAATAGGGCCAGCGTCATCGCGGGCAACTTCTGGGATGAAACTGACGGGCATCGACAAGGGGGAAAACATGAAAGAAGAAAGAGAAGTGTCGGATGCGGTGAGAAGTTGGAAAGAGCAAGTTGGGAGATTGCGACATGTTGTCTCTGGTGTCAATCAAATCAAAGCTGGCACTCTGGACCGCGGCCCAGATCTGCAGGAAACCATGCCGGTCAAGACACTGAAGCAGGCAGAAGGTGGTATTCCTGCACGGCAGCCGTGTATGTTGTGTGGGCTCAAAAGAGAGGAGAGAGTGACTGCATCCGACCTGGCTACTGATGACAGCTTTGGCGAGTGGTGGATCGACCAAACCAACATGCATCGAGGTGCGTGTTTCATCAACTGCCAAACCTTGGTACGCATATGGGCTGACATTTTTCTCAGGCTGTAGGAACTTTTGGAACCAGCACAAAGATGCCCTTCGACAGCGATGATGACCGGAACTGTGCAAAAGGCTGCGTCAAGGCCTGGAGGATGAGAGTGACGTGGAAAAAGAAAAGGCAACACACATGGCTTGGACGAAAGGGGTGTGTGCGCGTGTCACCACAACAGCCTATATGCGGGATTGGCGGGATATCTAGCCCAGAACGCAGAGGGAGAATATGCGCGGCTGGAAGGCCCATGGGAGAAGAAATGTTAGCGGAGATTTGTCGGCGGTTGAGGCCAGGTTGCAGGTAGTTGGGCGTTGCATGGTTCAGGTGGCATGGAGAAGAAAGGAGAGAGAGAGGTGGGGGGTGTAGAGACAGTGTGCCCCTGGCTGGGCTGGAGTGGACGGCATCATGGATCATGGCGAGTCGAGCAGGGCGAGCATTGCAATGAACAGAGTGTGCGACGTCACTGTCTAGTAGAGTACTAGGGCGGCACGCGTAGTGTCGGTGTGGGCGTGGGCGCGTCTGGGCTGTGTCGGGACGGAGGACGGAGATCAGATCTGAGGGGAGTCGACCACGTCTGTGCATTTCGCGGGGCCAACGGGGGGGCGCAATGCAAATAACGCCGTTACCGTCCCAAGTCGCATAGTGCCTGCGACGAGCCTGCGTGCCGTTTTCACTATACATACACTACTACGCCCGCTACTGCTACTGCTATATGCTAAGTGCTGACTGACTTTGCTGCTGGCCGTCCGTCGACTCGAGCACACGCCTCGCCTCGCATTCTTATACACGCAGCAGCTGAATTGGCTTGCAGGTGACATCCGACATAGGAAGACCTGCACCCCCGCCACGGAAGCCCTTTGCACCACGCACGCCCGCCGCTTCATACCCCAGGAGCCCTATCTGCCCTATCTGCCCCAGACGCAACACGCGGGCCAGTACACGTTGACTTGTGTACCCGTAGACCAAGGCCTAGTTATATCATCGTCATTCGCTGCCTCTGATCTTACCGAGCCCAGCCAACCCCCCGGGCCTGGGAACAGGCGCTCGTACGCCTCAGGGAATGAGCAGGCCAAATGATCATGGTACGTCAAATGACCCTCTTCCCCGGATCCTCATGCCGACGCCTTTTCCTTCTTAACGGCGTGTACCACCGGCGCGCGTTCAGCAGCAGCCATTGTACATAGGCCACACCGCTCTGCTCTGCCACTGCCCTCCAACACGAACTCGAACCCCCCGAAAGAGCACCCGTACGAGGCTACGTCCCTCTGTCGGTCCCCGCTAAGCCTGCCCTGCACACTCTGATACATATCTACCCTCCCTCCCCGTATACCGTGTTCTGTCGTCAGGCCAATCTGTCAACCTGTCGTCTCTGTTGGCCAGCTAATTGGCATTTGCCCATCGCACTTGCCTACATATATACATATACATACATACATACATGGGTTCGTTGGCTGACGTCCTGACCCCACCAGGCTCTCTACCAGAAGAAGCACCCTTCGACTCCCTGCCGCAATCAGAGCCCATCGCCGAATATGCCCCGCTGGTCAAGACGAAAAGCACCCCGAGCCTGCTGAACTACCGCTCGGGGCCTCCGCCGCCCCTAAATACCGCAAAGCGCCTGAGCATCGATGCAGGACAATTAGACCGCATGGCTAGGTGAGTAGTTGGAGCAGTGGTAATGGCCGTAGTGGGGGAAAGAGTCTCCCTCATTCGCTCAATGGCGAGTAGTCATTATCGCTGACGCGTCTGCCTCAGGTCTCCCATCGTTCCAGAACATGAGCATGGCCTAGGGTCCTCCGGCCTGCGTCGCATCCGCCAACAGCCAAGTCACAAGCAGCTCTCAACATCCCAACGGGCTGCTTCCCTGAACATTGGCACTCCGCCAGTATCGAGACACCCCTCCGAGTCGGCGCCCACGGCACCCGCCTCGCCAACATTTGTTTTTGGCGAAGATCTCTCTCGTTTTCCCTCCGAGTCGCTTCACTCTTTCTCGTTTGCAACACAGTCAGAGGAGTTTATTCACAATCGCCAGAATGTGCTGAAACGATCCATAGAGTTTATGCGTGACCGGCTAGGCTGGGCAGCAACAAACCCTGGGATAGCAAACGCCCAAGCAAAACTCAGCGGCGACCAGGAGGTGCAGAGTATGATGGAGCTGCTTACTCGGGCAAACCTCATTGGACAAGATGGCACAGGAGCCCATGGACTGGGTGCACTGGGTCCTGTAACGGGGCCAGCCGACATGTCGGGAAACAACCCCTTTGAGAAGGGCTTCATGGCCGAGCGCTCAGCGAGCCCAGAGAGCATGCTTGAACCTGCAAGGCCATCGTTACACCGAGTGACGACGGTTGACGGCGGTGATTCCAGCAGCGCCTCAGACTCCCGAGGCGCGCGAAGCTCGTCGAGTACTGATCGTACTTCTGATACCTCGAGCACACGCACACCAGCAGCGTCGTCTTCACCCCCACCAACCTCGCAACCTCCTCGGCCGCAGCGAGCTGCCCTGAAACGTACACTTACTGATGTCGTGCCCCTCACTATACAAAGCCAACTCAATGACGCTTTAGCACAGCCCTACCGGGTAGGGGATCAAGAAAAAATCAGCGACTTAGTATCACCTACGACGATGCCCTCCTTGACACCAAGTTTCAGCAATGCACCAGTTCAACATTCTGTCGGAGCTGCGCCACATGGCCACGGCAGCAGACACGTTCCAGCCGCACAGGCCATCTTCACTACCGAAACGGAATCACCATGGACCATCACGTCCGCTAATGACCTGGCGTGCTTGGTATTTGGCGTCACGAGGGCTGAAGTCCGCAAGCTGGGCATACTCGAGGTTGTACGAGAGGATCGCAGAAAATGGCTAGAGAACAAGTTGAGAGACCCTGAGATTGGCTCAAAGAATGCACAATCGGCAGCATCACCCGGCACGAATAACTTAAAGGTGGGCAGCGGTGTCACAGCGCGGTTGCTGAGTAAGGCTCCGTCGCGGGTAACAGCTGCGAGAAAGGCCAAGACAGACGACGGCAGCGGATCATCCTACTACAACGCCAAGAAGACGGGTAAGCTGAACCATGAATCCAAGGGCTCAAGGGGCGTTTTGCTATGTGGCGACGTGATCCCTATTCAGAAACGCAATGGTTCTACAGGGTCTGCCAGCTTGTGGGTCAAGGAGAAGCGGGGTAGCCTGATCTGGGTACTCGAGGAGATTGCTGAAGACGTCGTGTACATTACCGTTGACGAAGTAGGCTGCGTATCCAAGGGCTGGGGCGCGACAGAAGCCGTCTTCGGAAGTGATCGATTACGACGAGGGATGGATCTTAAGCGGCTGATACCTGGCATACCACGACTTCGAGGTACAAACACTGGAGCTCTCGACTATGATTCGATCGATGAGTTCCGCAGCTACACCGCTCGAACATCAAACAGCATCAACATACCAGTAACAGTGGAGGCATTACCCGGCGAACCAACATTCCGCATCTCAAGTTTCCCGCACATTGCCGGTATCATTGTTCTAAATTCTGCCGACCTCAAAATCACAAGTTCCAATTCCGTCTTTTCATCAGCTTTGTTCGGACAGCCGCGGCCTGAAGGTATCCATGTTAGCAAGCTCATACCTGCATTTGACAAGATTCTACACGTCATGACAGACGAGGATAAGATTGAGCTGGTGGATGGTATCGTCATCCCCGAACACAGCTTCCGCCGCGCTCGAGCCTTGCTGGCCATGCGAGAAGGCAGCGCAGATGCGGCAGCTATTTTCTTAAAGCCAAGTGGCCTGCCAGCTCTCCACCGTGATGGTTCCGAGATCATGGTTGACGTGCAAATGCGGGTAGTCAAGAGCGAGAAAACGCCTCGCTTCGACGAAAACGTGATTGAAGAGGAAGACGGGTCGTCACCCAAACCAACTAAGGGTCCAGAGCTGGTCTACGCATTATGGATAACCTACTCCAGACAACTGCATGCTGCGAACCATGGTATTGGGCCCGTGACTCCGCTATTGTCTCGTCCACCCTCGCCCCGCCAATTGCAACCTGGCCAATCGAGTTTCCCTATTCTTCACGAACCAGAATCACATCAATCGCAGGGTGCACCGACCTCTGTATCGCTTATAACCCAGCAAATACAAGAAGCTATGCAGCCCATGAACCCTCCTGAACCCCCAACACAAGCTCCACCACCAGCTACAATGCAAGAAGAACCACCCCACAAGAAGACTATCAACGACTTTGTCGTGCTGGAAGAAATGGGACAGGGCGCATACGGCCAAGTCAAGCTCTGTCGGTACAAGAAGGCCAGCAACAAGAAGGTGGTGATCAAGTACGTTACAAAGAGGCGCATTCTCGTTGATACGTGGACACGAGACCGGAGGTTAGGAACTGTTCCCCTCGAAATCCATGTGCTAGATTACCTCCGCCGGGATGGCTTCAAGCACCCCAATATTGTCGAAATGGCCGATTTTTTCGAGGACGATATCAACTACTACATTGAAATGATACCGCATGGCCTGCCAGGTATGGATTTGTTTGACTACATCGAGCTACGGGTCAACATGGAAGAGAAGGAGTGCCGCAAGATTTTTGTTCAAGTCGCCGAAGCGATACACCACCTGCACACAAAGGCCAAGGTTGTACATCGCGACATCAAGGACGAGAACGTGGTACTAGATGGCGAAGGCAACATCAAGCTCATTGATTTTGGCAGCGCAGCATATATTAAGAGCGGGCCTTTTGACGTCTTTGTTGGCACCATCGGTACGTCCCTTTTTTTTGCTTTTTAACCCCTGAGATTTCCGCCCACATACTAATGACGCCCCCAAACAGACTACGCTGCCCCCGAGGTTCTAGCCGGCAAAGCCTACCGCGGCAAAGAACAAGACGTCTGGGCCCTCGGCATCCTCCTTTACACCATCATCTACAAGGAAAACCCCTTCTACTCGATTGATGAAATCATGGACCACGATCTCCGCGTCCCTTGGGTCATGTCCGAAGAAAGTATCGATTTGGTCCGCTTGATGCTGGACCGCGATGTCGAAAAGAGGATTACGATTAGTATGGTGTTGGAGCACCCGTGGTGTAAGGGTGTGAGCGGTGGTGAGGTGACGCCTACTGCTGCTACGGCGCCGACCACCGCGCTGCCGGCGCCTGCGAGCGCAACTGCGACTGCTTCAGGTGTTTCTGATGAAGTAGATGGATAGACGGTATGAAAGAGAAAGAAAAGAAAAACATTTCCCCCCACCCCCACGTTTTAGAGAGACAGATGGTTGTTCGGAGATTGGGGACGAGCAATATAGAAAATGACCTCTTTTTTTTTCCTTTCTTCTCTTCCTTCTCCCTTCTTTCTTTTTTTTTCTTCATTTCTTTGACGACGTATTTTGATACCTTTCATTACTTTCGCTTTTCCCCACAACTTTTGGATCTTTGGTTATGAAGGAAATTTGAGGGGCATTAGGGTAGTTTCTAGGGACAAATACATGGCACAAAAAATTTAGCGAGTTACTCTTCATGACCCCTTTTTTTTATCATTGGTTTTGATAGATGAGAGGAGGGATTGGACATGGAGTGGACTTGACGAGACATTCGCTTTTGAGAAAATCGCACTTTGCAATGTGTCATGGAAAGATTACAATTCATGAATATTTGATTGGTGATTCTCTTTTCCTCGTCGACCTTCATCGTCCCCTTTGTCATCGATTTTGGAATCCAAGAAAGAAAAAGAAGTTTCTCTACTAATCGTACAAGTTGATGCGTTTTTTTACAATGCCCAAAAAAAAGAAAGGCACAGCCCTACGCATATGGAACTCGTTCAAGAGTGGAATTTGGAATACCCCGCCGCAAACGAAAAAAAAATGCTCTAAATCGCCCCATGCCTATAGAAAAACACGCCTCTTCATATCATAGTGGAAGGGAAAATCAAGAAAATGTACTACATTTCATCACCTACTGCTGCTGTCCAGATCCTTGAATGTGGCTGGGCTGGGTGGTACAAGTGGCCCCTTGACGCCGTCGTCACCCTTTGGTTCTATATATCCGGGCGCCTTGCCGTACTCGCCCGAGAAGTACTTGTGGAAATCCTGGTTGTCTTCGAAGGGTCGGGGTCCCAATAGCCTAATCATGTCTTCGCGGCCAAGCATTTCCTTCCTGAGCAGTTCTTCAGCAACCAGGCCTACTTCGTGTTTCTTCTCGGTGAGCAAGTCTTTGCATTGCTTGTAGGCCTCATCTACGATGCGCTTGACTTCCATGTCGATATTCTTGGCAGTGTCTTCGGAGAAGGGCTTGGTGAGTTGCTGGCCCTCACCGTCTTCAAAGTAGATATAGCCGATCTTCTTGCTCATGCCCCATTTGCTGACCATTGCAGTGGCCATCTGGGTGACCTTGCGGAAATCGTCAGACGCACCGGATGTGACGGTGTCGAAATGGAGTTCTTCGGAAACACGTCCGCCGAGTGTCATCGCCATACGGTCCATGAGCTGATTTACGTTCATCAGGTAGGTGTCACCATTAGGAAGATATTGAGCATAACCGAGTGCACCTTGGCCACGGGGAATAATGGAGACCTTGAGGAGAGGGTCCGCCCACTTGAAGTACCAACCGCAGATAGCGTGGCCAGCTTCGTGGTAAGCGACGGTCTTCTTCTCTTCTGGCTTGAGGACGAGAGACTTCTTCTCAAGACCGCCAATGACTCGCTCAATGGCCTGTTCGAAATGCACCATGGCGACAGTATCCGCGTTCGCACGGGCGGCTAATAAGTGTTAGCAATAGAATATGTAATCGTGATGTAGAATTCTTACCAATCAAAGCAGCTTCGTTGACGCAGTTGGCAATGTCAGCACCAGAAAAGCCAGGTGTCAAAGCTGCTAATCTGCCCTTCAAGAACTCCATGTCTTCCTTGGTGACAATCTTCTTCAGATGGACACCGAAGATCTGGCCACGGCCATCCATGGTAGGCTTGTCAATGTTGATATGCCTATCGAAACGACCAGGTCGCATAAGGGCCTTATCCAGAACGTCCGGTCGATTGGTACCTGCAAGGACAACTACTTGCTCAGTGGTATTGAAACCATCCATCTCGGTGAGGATCTGATTGAGGGTGGCTTCACGCTCGTCGTTGCCACCACCAAAGTTTTGTTTCGAACGAGCACGACCAATGGCATCGATTTCATCGATGAAGATGATGCATGGTGTACTCTTCCGCGCATTGGCGAACAGGTCTCTGACTCGCGAAGCACCAACACCTACAAACATCTCGACGAACTCTGATCCACTGACACTGAAGAAGGGTACACCCGACTCTCCAGCGGTAGCCTTGGCAAGGAGTGTCTTACCAGTACCTGGGGATCCAGAGAGAATGGCACCACGAGGGATCTTTGCGCCGAGCTTCTGGAATCGGCCGGGATCCTTGAGAAAGGAGACAAACTCCATAATCTCCTGCTTGGCCTCATCCATGCCGGCAACGTCACTGAACTTAACCTTGACGTCTGTCTCATGGTTGAACTTCTTAGCGCGACTCTTGCCCATACCGAAGACACCACCGCCTCCTCCTGCACCACCTCCCGCACGCCTTGTGAAGTAGAAGAGTGCTCCAAGAAGGAGGATGGTAGGGCCGAATGACAGGAAAGTGCCAAACCAGGAGATTTCGTTCGAGTAGGCGACAGGGATGCGCTCAGAGCTGGGGATGCCAAGTTCATATTGAGCATCGTCCATTTTGCGTTCAAAAGCCTCGACCGAGCCAATGGTGAAGTAGTAGTAGAAGTTCTGGTTAACAGAGGGAGAGTCAGGGTACATGGAGGCAACAGCCTCGCGATGTAGGTGCACCTTTGCCTTGTTGCCGTTGAGGATGACAATCTTCTCAACCAGACCCTTGTCTAAGAAGGTAGTCCGGAACTCTTGCCATGTAATCTCCTTAGTATTCTCGCCTGGGAAGACCATCTTGTAGGTAAGGTATGCGAGGAAAGCACTGATAAGTAATGTGTTCGTGTCCATACCGCCACCAAATTGGGGTCCGGGTGGCCCACCAGCACCACCCTTGGAGCCCTTGCCTGGGCCTGGGTCGTGTGCACCCGCCTTCTGCTGTGGCTCTTGTGGGCTATCGTTGTTGAACTTTTGCTGCTCGGCGGCCTTGCGGGCCATGTTGGTGGTTAAGCGCGAGATCTTCGCCGCCGTGGCCAGATCCAGCTTCTCGCCTCTTTCTAGCTTGTCCATCTCTAGGCGGAGCTCGGGTGGTATGCCATTTCGCTTGATTTCCTCCATTGCGTCCTTGATGTTCTGCTTCTCAGCCTTCGGGACACCCATGGTCACAAACGACACCAGCTGATCCAGCATCTTTTCCTCCTCTGGGGTCAGCTTAGCCATCTGAGGCTGGCCTTGATTGTCCTTGTCTGTTCTTGAAGGTTCATTAGAGCCCGGTCTCTCAGAATGACCGTCCTTCTGTGCCGAGTCATCGTCCTTCTTGTTCTTTGGCTCTCCTGGTGGTCCTGTCGCAAATCTCCGGGCACGTTGCTGGGCGTATATACATTGTGGCAGTGGTGCGCATGTCCGTAATGTGCGTGGTGCTCTTGTGAAAGCAGCGTTGAAGTAAGGTCGAGAAAGGCGGGCGAGGTTGCCTGATTGTCGGAGGAGAGTTGACATGGCAGCGGTGGCCTAGGCTAAATGATGGATGGGGGAGGGGCTACAATAAGTGGCTCGGGATTGGGGTATAATACAGTGAAAGCGGGGAAAGAAAGAGAATTAAGACGGCGGGTGACCGGAAGATCCGCGCCTGAATGGATTGGACTGTACTGCCACGCGCTGGCAAGAGGAGAGTCTTTGTGGCGGGTGCGCCTTTGATGGCAAAAGCTAAGATATGACAGAATCATCGAAGTTCCTCGCATCGCCGACACGCCGACTGACTAAGCGGGGTCCGGCCAGCCTCAATGCGTTTCCTCATAGATTGGACCTATCAGGTTAGCGCAGACGCTAAACATCAATGCTTTACTTTCACTTCATCCTACTTCGAGATTCCTCAGATAAAAACATGTCCTTCTGATAACAAATCATAATTACAAAAAGTCCAAATAGTGGGTTTTCCAACTGCCAATGGAAACAGAGTTCAATAAGTTAGCTTACGTAGCACGCTGTCCTCGACCACGGTAGCTGGGACTAACTCTTACCAAATCTTTACGTGCATACTGCTATGTCTACCTACGGCTCACAGTATCGCTACCTAATGGTACATTCTTCGCTCTCTCGTAAGCCGGTCTGAACTCACTTGGTCAACACAGTGCTGTTGTTTCATTTTCACTACACGCAGCCTGCTTGTCCTAGGCTATACGCCACGCATACTGTACCTTTACCGTCCCAGCACTGGAATGTGACTCCTGAGAACTTGGGCCAAAATGACCACCTATCCAAAAATCTCCCTTGCGGAGCTTCCAGATTGCTCCCAATTGCAAATGGACTTTCCCGATACAGCTTGGTTTAAGACTCATGGCCAAACACAACAATTCCCGACACACGAACACTTACTTTCCCTCGTTCCAAATGATTCTCATTCAAACATAGTAAAGTTTGAAGACCTCAGTCTTGCTGTAAAATTCGGGCGACATGTCACTACAACGGAGGCCATCAACATCTGGGTTGTCCGCAGAATGTTCCAGGAAGCTGTTCCGGTACCGGAGCTTTATGGATGGAGAGTTCTTGAACAGGAAGGAAAGGGTCGCTACGTCTTCATCTACATGCAACTAATCCAGGGTCCCACGCTCTTAGAGCGATGGCCTGAGCTGTCTTGCGCTGACAAGCAAGCAATCTGTACTGATCTCCGTGCCATGGTATCTTCTCTTCGGAGCCTCCAGGACAGCGAATTACAGCAAATGATCGGTAAGTGTTTCGATTATTTCGATGTGACTCCGCTAAATGCTTATAGGAAACATATGTCGTGGTCCTGGGGAAGATGTCTGCTTGAAAGAAATACTTTTGTTGAGACCGTTTCCCTCACGGGCTGAGTTCCACGACTGGCTTTCCTGGTCGTGGCGCCGGCGTGTTCCAAATCCACAAAGCATCCCAGACCCATGGAGAGACTTACTTCCAGACAATGGGCCTATTGTTTTTACGCATGGTGATCTACATCGAGGGAACATCATAGTCAGCGCCACGAGTCCTATTGAGATTGTCGCAATCATTGATTGGCAATCATCGGGTTGGTATCCGGACTACTGGGAGTATTGTAAAGCCTTGTTCACAGCAGAATGGGGTAAAGATTGGTGGGACTGTATTCATCAATTCTTGGATTCTTATCCACAAGAGTTCGAGACTTTTGATTTCTATATGCGGACCAATGGCATATTTTGAGCTTTACCACTTCCACATTCTGTACCGTTCCAGCGATTGTATCGTTTGCATGCACTATTCCAAGACCAATCACTGGCTTATACATACTGCTGATGATTATACTGTGGGGGCCGTAGGCTAATGCCAACCTGCAGCGGGTCTTGGTTCGACTGAACTATGTCTATAGCCTCTTCATCGAGGTATCTGAGGGCAACAAATTGACGAGTATATTCCAACATCCATGTTTGACACACAACTTTTACAAATAGTGTACAACCGTTGTACACAAGTTTCCTCAAGAATCTCCTAAGAGAACCCATGTCCTGCGCGAGTAAACCAAAGTGCCAACAGTTCTTAAAATGTTGAGAAAGCTTGGGGTATTGAACATACCGACATTCACGCCAAGCCATACCAATTCTAATACCATTATCGTGTTGATGAAGCCGAAAGTCCACCAATAGGTTGTAGTAGCTATCCCCCAGATCTATCTGTCGCTGTTTGAGCGATACTGTCGTTATGAAGATTGCCTTCTAGGGACATCGAAATTTCATAGTATGCCGCAACAATTAATCATGCCGCCTTTGTGCCACTGAGACTATACACGCTTTTGAAGATACGTTGCTACCCATTTATCCGGGCCTGCTGTATCCTACAGCCAGTCGATGCCAGAAGAATGGTATGTGACATAATTCGAAAGCATACATGTGCAATCCGAAGGAGCCGACAGGGCACATACAAAGTCAAACAAACAGAAAGGTATAGATTCAAGTCTTGGTTATACAGTCTATTTGTCGTCTCGCTACAATGACTAGCATGTTGCGCGTATCCTCCACTTGAGTTCTTCAACGACATGCACTACCCTCCATCAAGCCAGCCTCTCGCCACTTCTGCTCCGCGCATTTACTCCTCCTCATCGGCATACAGAGCACGGCCAGGCTTCGAGTTGAGGAATTCGTTCCTAGTCTCATCGTTAGCCTTCCGGACCACCTTTGGTTTTGTCCTACCCATCGCCTTTCCATTTCGCATCTCAACCCAGCGTCATGAACTCACCTCTCGATTGCCCACTGCATGGCTCCGTATCCGAGAACTAGCGGAGGAACGATGTAGAGAACCTGGTTCTTGGATCGGCGCACAACGTTCCAGAAGCCCTTGCTGAGGAAGTTGGCCATGGGACGCTGTCGGTTGGGGCTCAGCTGGTAGGTGACGATGCCCTTGCCGGGTCGGCCACCGCCCTCGTAGGGGTTACCCCATGCGCCGATGTGCCATCTATGCTATCGTCAGCATGCGCTCCACTCAAGTCGGCCATGCACATGTGTGCCGTCTATGGAATGCGGGTTGGGGCGCGGAATCTTTCGAGGCGGGTGCGGGTGCCGTGGCGTGCGGGGAGGGCCGAGACATACGTGGTCTTGGTCTTTGCCTGGGATTCGGGTCCGAGAGCCATTGTGAAGATGTCAGGTGCGGGTGTGGACGTGCAATGGGATGAGCGGTCGGTCGTGACGATGTTGCTAGAAAGATGCAATCCGAGCTGCGATGCCAAGCCCTTTCGTGCGCTAGTCTATATCAGGGAAGAGTTGGGACAGGCGAATCAGCTCAATGCTATTGGTCAATTCCTTATTGAACGACAACCTGCACTTGGTGAGTACATCACTCACTTAGGATATTTTGTATCTCACTTACAAATACTCCAATGGTGAGAAGAGAAATAAAACATTGCTACTTGCCGTCATCCTTCCCACCTTGGCTAGCGATTGCGCCACGACGCTCACCATGCTGCTTGTATTCTCCGTATGTCTCTGGCATTTCGTGATTTGTTGATAGGGCGTAGTCTCTTCGAGTGGGCTATCTCTTTGTGTTAGTATGCATTGGCTGTTGCCTTGTGAAGATAATGAGTCAGCCCAGAAACACATAACATGTAGGGGCAAAATGAACTTCGAGTGAAGGGCGACTTATATTCCTATGATACTGAGACCTTGTCTAGTAGTCGCACGTCAAATGTACCATCAGACAAACATGTGCGGTTCTCAAAGTCCTTCATCACTGCATCAGATATAAAACTTCGACGCACGGGATTTTATTACACGCTAACTCCTAAACCCCAAAGATCCATGCATCACTCAGCTCTCTACTGAGTTATCACAACGCCCTCATTCATGATAATCCCATAAGTAACACTCGGACTCAGCATCTGCGGGCAGCCGTCATAGCTTTTATAAATTGTGGCATTATAAAAGTTGCACATGTCGTCGATAATGGGACGAGCCTTGTAAAGATCATTCACGGTACAGTGACCCTTGCCGCCCAGCCCGGGAGGAACAGTACAGGGCTCGATCAACTTTGCATTGTTAGATTGTAAGACCTGTAGGTGGAGAAGAGTGGGAGTTATGAAAGGAACATACTTTAGAGTACTTGTAGTGGTTTACGCAGTGGCAGGCAAAGTCTTCGGCTGCGCAGCCATCGAGCATGCTAGCTTGGATTTGACATTCGTAGATACAACTGGGAAGCCAACCTTTGAGCTTATTGTTGTTCCTAATTCTTGATGTTAACCCAAAGCACCATGCATGTCCCGGATTACGAGATACATACAAACAGTGATATTTTGCCATATTTCCAGGAGCGGAAGCTCGCGTAATGTTGAATGTGAGTTGAGCGTTGGCAACAGCCAAGACCGAGAAAAGCGTAGCGATAGAAGTGAAATGCATGGTTAGAGCTGATTTACAGATAAAGAGCGTAGAAAGTGCGGTATGATAAGTGCTGATGAGTGAGTTGTTGGTACTGCATTTGAGTTGAGGAACAACCAGTTTATATATCATGTACGACTTTAGTCTCTCCCTGAATCTGGCCCGTGATTAAATGATCCACAAGACATGAATGTGTATCTACTCGACTCTGAAATTGCAAATAGAATATTCATGTTTGCAAACATCACTTTTTGCATTAGACTTCAAGCGAAAAGCATTTTCGAATTGCACCCCTAAGCACAGGTTTTCAATTTAAGATCCTGTGGGCTTTTCCCGATCCTACTTGTTTGTCATAGAGCTGTTTTGTTGCACACTGAGACAACAACACATTCATGTCTAACGGTTTCGTGTAACAAGTTGAACTCTCTACGCACATTGTTTCTGGTGGTGAAAAAAAGCAATTCAGCCAAATGAGCTAGTATGTAGAGATCATCCTATAACTCAACTATGTTAGCTGTTGCACCACAATCAATCAGGTCTGATTGGCTGTAGAATAGGGGACCTAAAACTGTTTTCCCTCAACATTATTTCTTGTTTCTCGATAAAACTATACGGCACTAAGGAATAGAATAAGAGAGAATGTGAGAGCTTAAGTTGTGGTTGCAAAACAACATGCTGTTACACGGGGTCTGGAGTGCTAATACTTCTCTGGCTCGATCCGGGTTAGGGCGAGTAGGATTGGGGTTAGCGCCGTGAGAGTTGCCTGGCGATTCTTATGGAAAAGAGTTATGGATGTAACCGGG
>NW_006911508.1:0-34615 GCF_000523455.1 Bipolaris oryzae ATCC 44560 | reverse complement strand
GGGGGGGGGGTGAAGGAGGGGGAGGCGGTGACATGGTCAGAGGAACATGGTGTGAACACCAGGAGATCAGGGTGGTCGAGTGAATACGAGGCTGTGATTTGAGACTCTTTACCCCCGATAACGAATTCGGATGATTCACATGGATGCTGGCGCCAAGCTTGACGGCGATTTCCGGGGGCTTTGTGGTGTGACCTTTGCTCCTTTCCGGATAATTATCGGGTATCGTGAGCGCATCACACCACACCTGCGCATGCAAGACCAACAACAGCAACCTTCATCATGCTGTGTTACCGCTTGGAATCACCAGCTTGGTGTTTGTATCATGAGATATGAGCGATGGTGTTGATATAAAATCAGACACCACGTCTCTCCTCAAGGTCTATACAATCTCAACCCTCTGAGGAACATATCCGACCAAGTTATCACCTATCCGTTGCCACGAGAAAACAATTTTTCACTACAGTTTCCGATAGCGAAGTCGAGTGCTCGCCATAGCGATTAAAATGCATTACCGTTGGCATATACCACACCCCCATTTGCACTTTCGACGCCATCTAGACCAATGGCTCGCAGATGTGGCTGAAGTGTATAGTCGGGCTGCATAAAAAGGCCAAGCTTTTACCCCAAGCTTTCCGGCAATGACATGGTCAGTAGTACGCTGAATACTGCCGAAGCCGTGTACGAGTTACCATGTACTGACGCCTCATAACAGAAGAGAGTATTTGGAAAGTGAAACGAGACTGGGCAATTTGTGGAGCCCTGGTATGGCGGGGAGTTTGTCGATGTGTTGTTGGGGAAAGCTATTTGGAACGGCCTGGACTTTAGCTGTGTTTTTTTGATACCCAATGCATGTAGCCTCACGAATTTTATTGGCTGTATTCTGCCCTTCTTCGGTGCAATTCGCTAGTGGCGCGGGCAAGGAAGTATGATGGAATGCACGACGTGATTGCAAGGCTTTCAAGATGCAGGAACCGCTTTGCTAGTTGGTGGTGATGACGAGCTTGACCTCCAAACAAGCGGTGGGTTGTCGAGAAAAGAAAAGCACTTGGTGACCCTGCCTCGTTTTTTTCTTTTCATTTTGGTCTTTTCCCATTGGCCTTTCTAGCCTCATGGCCGGTGTGAAGTTTTGAGACACCGGCTTGCACGAAACGAGAGGAACGAGGCGTGGTCACGGCCTTGCTGCGGTGATACTGCTGGAGCCTGGTTGTGCTTTTTCGTATGGCGGGCTGGTGTTGATGTGCTCAGCGCCACCGCCCTGATTGCTCGGCATACAGATATGCGTAGAAGACAGGTAGAGGTGGTGGGTGTGCCACATGGTTCCCCTTTACTCCACTTGGCCCGAATGGGCAGGCTGTTGCTGCTCTTGGATGTCAAGACGTCATACTGAGATATGGGTATCGTTGTACGAGGCGGGTGATCTGACAGTAACCACTGCTGTGGGTAAGATGTCAGGCAGCGATTCTATTTACGAGTGTACTGGGGGCTGAATCCCACAGATCTTACTCGGCGATCTGGGATTTCAGGGCTGCGCCCGCGGGACTGGTTGATCCGGGCCAGGGTTGCGAGTCATACGGGATGCAATTTCTGATCTGAAAGGGGAGTTTACAAGAGATGGCGGTGGTTCTCATCGAGTCCGAGGCCGGCAAGAGCCCGAACCCGAATGCTCCTTTATCCATTGGGCATAGTCTGTGTGTGGGGGAGGATTTTTTGTGGGGCTTGTGGCCGCTGCGAAAAATTTGGAACGATGCCTGAAGGTCGGCGACGCCTTTATTGAGTTGCGGGCCGCACAATATTGCCTAGCAGACAACACCAAGAATTGCAGGTGTATGATACCGCTCGGTCTCACTCTGTGAGCTACGTGGCAATGACGATGACGGCAGCGGGGCTGGCATTGCAGTACTCTACACAAACGCATTGTGGGTTTGTCCTGTGCTGAAACGGATTCAGAGTTGGGGGTTGGTTGACGTCTTGTTCAAAGTGAAACGGCGCTGGGGGGGGGGGGGGTGGTTTGTTTGTCTCACGGCTATTGCAGTATGATTGTCTACTGGTCTAATGCCGAGATTACACAAGATGCAAGCAAAGTGTACCTACATGGTGCATTGCGTAATGTGGTATCCAGCCCCTGGGGTTACAAGATGATTGGGACCAACGTGTTCCTGGGGTTACAGACACGGATAATCAACCCAGCGAATGCAATAACATTTGGTGTATGCAAGGTGGTGAGCGCCAGGCCCGAAGCAGCGGCACTAGTGCAGGGGTGCTTCATGGGGCAAGCTGAGCGCAGTCGCTGCTGCTCTTTCTAACAAGCGCAGCGCAGCGCAGCGTTGCAGTGGCAGTGGCAGTGGCAGCAGTTGCATAGTGTCTGGGGTTGGGGTTTGGGGTTTGGGGGGGGGGCATTGTGCTGGTTCGAATGCAGCGTTGTGCCGCTTGCTTGACTAAGGGGACGATGGAGCGAACTGGTTCGGGATGGAGGTGAGGGTGATGATGGTAATCATGAGGTGTCTGTGTGTGTGTTTACTCATCACCAGACACGCGCTGCTCGTGTGGATTGGTGGACATGTCGTGCATGGGCCCCAGTCGAGCATTCGTGTACCTGCATGGTAGCCTGATCTGGCATCGCAGCAGATGCTCCCTTTGATTTGGACGTGATCCTGTGATCACGATGCAAGCAAGGTAGCGAATCCATCGTTCGGCGCATGGGGCGCGTTGCGCTAAACAGCCTTTGCTTTTTGAGACAGCTGTCAAATTAGCATCTGGTCTCGCTTGGCAACCTTGGATATGGATAGTAGATGATTAGCCTGGGGCAGACCGAGGGGGCAGAACTCTGCTAGGCGCGCTGCACAGCGTCGACAGGCAGGCGGTGAGGTTCACTATCCCACGCTGCACTGCGTCTGCGCATACCGACGATGCATGACCTTTTTGTTTTGTCAGACGGAATTCATGGATGGATGAATGAATGAATGAATGGATGGATATGGATGTCTGGATGCAAGTATACCTGTACACACACACACACACACATACACACCGTCTCGAGGCACTCGGACAGGTGTAAACAACGCGGTGAGGGCCATGTTCTAGGCTTTGGGGCCTGGGGCTTGAGGGGAGGGACAGGGTTGTGTGTTTACTTGCATGCCTGAAGCCTGCTCTCACTCAGGACGACGACGACGACGAGATGAAGCGGCTGAGGCGTTTGAGGGCAAGTTCCAAAACGCGGCTGATCGGCGAATGCGAATAGCTTTTGGACAGGAGGGTCAGGACATGGGTACGCGAGAGCGAGAGCGAGTGATAGGCTGGGCTCGAGGGTGGCCGCCCTGGCCATGTCGAGTGTGGAGCTGAGGCGTGCAGGGCAGCCAGCCCCTTGGTTCAGCACACCAGGATCTGCCGTGGGGTCCTTGCGTTGACGGCAGCTAAAAGCAACGAGTGCTGATCGGCCCCAAAGCACGAGCGATGACGGAAACGGTAGAGCCGCAGCCATGTACCACGTTTTGGGGGCGCTGTCACCATCCTGGTCCCTGGACTCTATCGGCGAGTGCGGCGCTATGGCGCTCGGTCTGGTGGGTACCATCCTGAGAGCTGGGTAACATGTCAAGTCCGTTGCTGGTATATAACACTTGGTCGCCCTAGCCTTCAGCACTACTCACATCACGACTACACAGACAACATCCACTACTACAACTACCACAGCCACTCCAGCCACCACAAGACCACTACCACGACCACTACCATCACTGCCATCATCATCATCACCACCACCACCACCATCACTGCCACTGCCACTTCCTCTTGGCCAACACTCTCTCTCAATACATACCCACAATCACAAACTCAGCAAACATGTACCAAAACCTTGGACACACACCCAACTGGGACGTTTGCTTCCAGCAAGCCCAGCTCACAGAGGAGAACCTGCGGTCACATGGCTCCACATATGCCTCAACACACAGCTCAACACATGTCAAGGTAAGCACCCGGACCCTCAACATCACAGCTCCTCAAGAATCAAAATCTAACTCCTTCTCCAGGCGGACAGTGCTTGCTACATGCTAGAGCCTCAACAGTACTACCGATACGACTTGGATCTCGAGGAGTCCGATGATGAAGATGCGAGCTCGCAAACAAAGCGAATGGCTCTTCGAAAGGCAGCTTCCATGGAGGTGCTCAAGGCCTATGGCGGATGCTTTGCCTCTGGCTTCCTCGCACTCCAAGAACCTCTGCCCAGCCGACCCCAGTCAAAGCTGCGACGATATGAGAGTGCAGATGCCTTTGAGATCCGACGAACAGCATCCATTGCAACATCACTCGAGAGCGGTTCAGTCAGCTGCACAAGCAGCAACAATGACAGCCCGCGACCCGACTCTGCTACTCTGAGCCCTGCACAGCTGCAAGAGGCGGCGCGAGGAAGCAAGTGGAGTTGGAGAAGCATGAGGAAGAGCCGAAAGAACGCGGCCAAGAAGCTAGACGTTTGAGTGCTACGACAGCAGCGGGCGCCCGCCTGCCTTTTTTTCATTAATGTTTGTTTCTTTGATCGTTTTATTAGCGAAGGTGTTGGGGCGTTGGGGATTGCGCACAGTGCAGGACTGCCACCTGCCCATTTCATTTGTTTGGGGAAAAAGTCATGGACAAATTGTCGTCTAGTAGATCAAGTCACGACCAGTCAGCAGTATTCTTAGTAGGGAGTAATAACCTCCGAACGCGGCTCAGAGAGCCTGCGCGGATCATCAATCAAACTTGTGCAAGAGCAAAACAGCCAGTCCCGACCAAACCAAACAAATATGGGCGTGATTCCGATACACATGTAGTTGCAGAGCAATTGCAGTGGTACAAGCGGAGACGCTTGGAGAGCCGGCGTTGGGGGTTGAGAGGCTATAGGGTGGTGATCCTGGACGTGGGATGCATGCGGGGAGAGTACCGGTGACCGGGCAACTCGCAGCCGAGCCAGTCACAGGGTGCGGCGCTGTCGGGGAAAAGAGGCTTGCAGCAAGGGTCGGGATAAAAAACCAAAGGTAAAAAAGTGCAATGGCCGAGGAGAGGCATTGAAGCAGCGGGATGCGAGACACGGAGTCGAGACACCGACAGCGGAGAGGAGAGGAACGGAGGACGGGCATGACGTAACAGTGGGGTTGTTGGCCAAGGTGTGGGCCGTGGAAGCTTTAGCGGGCAGGAGCGACGGGGAGGGACTGCAGACTGAGACGGCGAGGGAAGCGACGATCGTGAAGAAGAAGGAGAAGGAAGCGACGACGACGATAAGCAGGAAGGGGCACCAGGCACAGGAACATGGCGCGGGACGGAACGACGAGTACTCGGGCGTGTGCCCAGCTACCATTCGCTCCGCCCGCCGCCGCCGCCTCCCCCCACGGGCGTGCCTGGATGAGAGAGCACATACACACACACATCCAGCAGCCCATGCCACGCGTGGGTTCTGGCACAATGACAATGCAGCGCCCTCACCGCCTGGCCCTGTTGGTCCCTATCGTGCTATCGTGCTGAGCAAAGACAGACCCACCATTGACGCCCTGCCGTGATGTCCTGTCCTCCAGAGCCATCGGCGCACCTGCCCGTCTGCCATCAGTCAAAACTGCCTCCACACCCGCCCCAGGTTACTCTGCATTCCCTCCCTCCTCCCTCCGCCCCTGCCATACCTGCATCCCTCCTCACGACGGCTTTCTGCCCGCTGACACAAGGTCCGTCGCCCCTATGCCCTCCACCGGCCCTCGTCCAAGACGTCCCGCCCCGCCCCCACCCCAGTCCGGCCGCATTGAGCGTCTCAGCTAACTTTGACCCAGTACATACGCCATAGCTCTCCCTCGCTCTCACTCTCACAGCTCCAGCTCCAGCAACCTCCATCGTCATCACCACCACCACCGCCGCCACCTAGCCTCAGCCCCAACCCTCCCACTTCACACTCTGTCCCTCCCGCTTGATCGGTGGCTCCGTCCTCCCTCCCCCATAGCATGAGCTCGCAACCCTTGAAAACTCGCCGAACCTCGTCTGTGACAGACCCGTACGCTGCGCCGCACATCTACTATGGCGAGAGTCACTCGCAAAAACATCCCAGGGCGAGAACCTACTCGGCTGTGAGCATTGCCCACCCCCCTCTCGTCCCATTGCCTACATTGCTCACACCAAGCAGAACGTAGACCAATCCACCCGCAATGCCCCGTTGAGCGAGGGTATTCCCGCTGGCCGCCGCACCAGTCACGGTACGTACAACGGCAGCATATACCTCTGGCCATGCGCTGACATTGTCTCTAGATGAGGCTTCGCTGCAGCCGCGCCGCTTCAAGATCAACGTCGACGAGACCCTCGCCCAGCTTCTCGCCCGTGAGGATTCTGACCAAAACTATCAAATCACCATTGAGGATAAAGGCCCCAAGGTACGCCACAAGCCCCTTTCTTCTTATCTATATACATGTACTCGCAGTATGGCTGACACTCACGTAGACCCTATCTCTCGGTACTCTGGGCTCCAACGCTTTCAAAAAGCACGATGTCCGAGGCACCTATATGCTCTCCAACTTGCTCCAGGAGCTCACACTTGCCAAGGACTATGGTCGCAAGACCATTGTCCTCGACGAATCGCGCCTCAATGAGAACCCCGTGAACCGCCTCAGTCGCCTCATCCAGTTTTCCTTCTGGGATGGCCTGACACGCCGTATCGATGGCTCCAACATTGCCAAGGTCGCCGTCGACCCCAAGGACTGGACTGACGATCCGCATCCTCGTGTATACATTCCCCAGGGCGCCCCCGAGCAGTATGAGTACTATACGCGCATTGCCCGCGAGCATCCCGATATGCGCCTTGAAGTCATCTGGCTACCACAGAATTGCGACGACCCTACATACGTTCGCGACCTGAACAAGGCCCCCGGTTTGCTTGCCATTGCCATGGAAGAATGGATTGACCCTGAAACCAACAAGAAAGACTTGAGGGGACTGCCGTTTGTAGTGCCGGGTGGCCGCTTCAACGAGATCTATGGATGGGACAGCTACATGTGTTCACTCGGCCTGCTTGTCAATGACCGTATCGACTTGGTCAAGTCCATGGTTACCCATTTCTGCTTCTGCATCAAGCATTACAACAAGATTCTCAACGCCAACCGCACATACTATCTCTGCCGCTCCCAGCCGCCTTTTCTTACCGACATGGCCTTGCGCTGCTATGAACGCATCAAGCACGAACCTGGTGCGCTCGACTTTCTGCGCGAGGCCATTCTTGCTGCCATCAAGGAGTATAACTCAGTCTGGATGAGCCCGCCTCGTTATGATCCCGAGACTGGCTTGACCAGGTACCGACCCACTGGCTTGGGTGTGCCTCCGGAGACGGAAGCCACCCATTTTGAGCACATCTTGCAGCCGTATGCTGACAAACATGGCATGACTTTCCACGAGTTTGTTGACGCGTACAACTACCAACGTGTGCACGAGCCTGAATTGGATGATTATTTCCTGCACGACCGTGCTGTGCGCGAGTCTGGTCACGATACTTCCTACCGTCTTGAGAAGGTTGCTGCAGATCTTGCAGTCGTCGACATCAACGCCCTGCTATACAAGTACGAAGTTGATATCGGCCGATGCATTCGTAATCATTTCGGAGACAAGCTTGAGATCCCAGCGGAATTCTGCACAGGCGACATGAAGCCTGGTCACATTGAGAATTCTGCAGCATGGGAGCGTCGCGCTAGAAAGCGGCGTGTTCAGGTCGACAAGTATCTCTGGGACGAGGAAGCCGGTATGTACTTTGACTACAACACGGTCAAGCGTGAACGTACAGGCTACGAAAGTGCCACTACCTTCTGGCCAATGTGGTCTGGACTTGCCACGCCTCGCCAAGCTAGTATCCTTGTCGAAAAGGCTTTGCCGAAGCTTGAAGCCTTTGGTGGGCTTGTTTCGGGTTCGGAGAGATCGCGTGGCGAGGTTGGTATTGATCGCCC
This sequence comes from Bipolaris oryzae ATCC 44560, assembly GCF_000523455.1. Taxonomy (NCBI): domain Eukaryota; kingdom Fungi; phylum Ascomycota; class Dothideomycetes; order Pleosporales; family Pleosporaceae; genus Bipolaris; species Bipolaris oryzae. The sequence goes on along the minus strand of NW_006911508.1, from coordinate 26,681 downwards.
TAACCGACAATGGGACTATCCCTTTGGTTGGGCTCCACAACAGATGCTCGCCTGGGTTGGTATGCAGCGGTACGGTTATGACGTGGAAGCCCAGCGTCTTGCCTACCGCTGGTTGTTCATGGTCACCAAGGCTTTTGTCGATTTCAACGGTGTTGTTGTCGAAAAGTATGACGTAACAAGGAAGGTGGACCCGCACAAGGTCGAGGCTGAATACGGTAACCAGGGTAGTGACTTCAAGGGCGTTCCTCGCGAAGGGTACGTATTGCACTCGTGACCATTGACATGGTGAAAGGAGAAGGCATATGCTAACAACACATTTTAGTTTCGGATGGGTCAACGCAAGTTATGTCTATGGCCTCACGCTCCTCAGCGCACACCAACGTCGTGCTCTCGGTGCTCTAACCGACTGGGACACATATGCCAAGGCCATGTCCGATCTGGGCATGATGTAGAGAAAGACCTTGACAGCTGCTAGGGTTTTTATTCGCACCTTCAACAACAAAGAATAGATATACCAGTATGGAATGTTTTGGTTAACAAGCCAGCTTGTTTTTGTTCCGTATTGACTTGAGGGGCGACTGATGAGACAGTCTTTTTTTTTTGCTCTGTTCAGACATGTCGATGCTTTGCTTGCATAACCACACCCGACCGAATTTGTTTACAACCCGCCGCTTCGTGGAATGAAAGTTGATTATTGTAATGAACAAAGCGGCTGCTAAAGATGCATTTTGCTATTTCGGTTCCGGAGGTTTCTGCTTCTTTCTTTTCTTGTTGTTGTTGTTGCTGCTGCTGTTGTCATGGGTAATGTTGATGTGCTTTCACTTATAACATACTTTACACTTATTAGTCCTGCCCCCCATTTTGAAATGATTTTGACAAATCTTGAAACCTTTTTTTTTGTCTAAAAAAAGTCTCTCTTCCTGATTTACCACCAGACTTTGGACAACTTTGTGTGATTTTGCAATAAACTGATAAAGAGAGTTTGGTTCATTACGCATAAAAGGTAACCAAGTGATATATATATATATATATATATCTCCATATGGTATACTAGATAAACTTCATCACCTATCATCCTATCATGTCAAAGTTGCCATCATCCCTACCCCTTCTCCTCCTCGGAGAGTAGTAAAGAAAGAAAACCACGGGCGCTTATGCCCAGCGATGCTAGCCCGAAAATATCCCATATACATACAATTCATGCATGCATCATTTGTGTGAGTGTTGAATGAACCTTTCCCGCCTGCTCCCCTTTCTTTCCCTTGAACTTGTTGAAAAAGTCTAACCCTTCTTTTTTTCTTCTCCTTGTTGGACGGACGGAACGCCCGGCCCCCGTATACATACCAAAGAGGAACATTTGGAATAAATAAAAATAAAAAAAAGAAGAAAGAGAAAAAAACGCCATTCACTCCATTGTCTCTCATCGTGCCAAATGCAAGAAAAATCTTCTTTCTTTCCACCTTGATGTGGGTTTAGAAAAAAGAAAAGTAAAGAAAAGCTTGTTGAACCGCTTTTCCCGGTAATGGTCTTATCCGCCCATTTATTGTGCTGTTTTTAGTATAATGGGGGCTGAGTCTAGAACATGCCGTCAATCTCGCCAGTTTCGACGTCAACGTCAATGTTCAGATAGCCTGGTGCAGTGGGGAGACCAGGGATTGTCTGAATATCAGCAGCCAACGCGTATAGGTATCCTGCACCTGCTGCCATGCGCACGTCTCTGATGGGGACGGTGAAGCCCGTTGGTGCGCCCTTGAGACTTGGGTCGTGGGAAAGACTGTACTGGGTCTTTGCAACGCAAATGGGCAGATTGCCAAATCCTTGCTTGACGTACGTGTCGACCTTCTTTTGTGCGAGTTCAGAGAATTCGACGGCAGAAGCACCGTACATGCGCTTGGCAATCGTCTCCATGCGCTCTTGCACAGTGCCGCTAGATGTGTCGTAAAGAAGCTTGAAGTCAGGCTTGGGCTTTGCGGATGCAGCAATAATACCTTGGGCAAGGTCCACGGCGCCCTTTCCACCCTCGGCAAAGTGGTTGGCTGGAATGGCGTCTTCGGCACCGGCAGCAATGGCTTCTTCTCGGATAACATCGATTTCGGCTTGGGTATCGGTAGCGAAGCGGTTGATGGCCACAACAACGGGAACTCCGTATGCCTTGGCGTTCTCAATATGCTTCTTCAAGTTGACACAGCCAGCGCGGAGGATGTCAATGTTCTCGGTACGGTAGACTTCGGGCAGTTGAGCACCGGGGCTGATGTCCGGACCGCCACCGTGGTTCTTAAGGGCTCGGACAGTAGCAACAATGACAACGGTGTCGGGCACGAGGCCGGAAGATCGGCACTTGATGTTGAAGAAGCGCTCACCTCCCATGGTGAAGTCAAAGCCAGCCTCAGTCACGACGAACCCGGCTTGCGCATCGTGATCCTCGTCTGGCTCGGTACCAGCCAGCTTGAGAGCAATCCTATCCGCAAGGACTGAAGAAGCACCAATGCTAATGTTTGCAAATGGACCGGCGTGCACAAATACAGGAGTGCCCTCAAGGGTCTGCATCATGTTGGGCTTGATGGCGTCAACCAGCAGAGCAGTCAAGGCGCCACCCGCGCCAATGTCGTCGCAGGTGACGGGGTCGCCAGCACGAGAGCTGGCGACGACCATGCGACCCAGGCGCTCCCGGAGGTCTGAAAGATCTTTGCTGAGAGCGAGGATGGCCATGCACTCACTGGCAACTGAGATGTCGAAACCAGTCTCACGAGTCTGACCCTTCTCGGTGGGTGCTTGTCCAACGGTGATCTTGCGTAGATGTCTGTCGTTGACATCAAGCACACGTCTCCAAGTAATGGTCTCAGGGTCAATGTCTAGCCTGGCGAACTTGGCAATCTCCTCTTCGGTCAGATCATCTGGGTTTGTCTTGTCGATCCCAAGCTTCTTGAGACGGCGGAACATGACAGGCACAAACTCACGCTTGCCCTTCTTAGCTGGGACCAAGCGCTTGTATAGCGCAGCATCCTTTTGTGTGTTCTCGTGGAACATGCGCGTTTCAATAGCAGCGGCAAGCAAGTTGTTCGCGGCAGTGATGGCATGAATGTCACCAGTGAGATGGAGGTTGAACTGATCCATGGGAATGACCTGACTGTATCCTCCACCAGCAGCACCACCTTTGATGCCGAAAGTAGGTCCCATACTGGGCTGTCGCACATTGGCAAAGCATATCTTGCCGAGGTGCGCGCCTAAAGCCTGTGCTACACCAATCGTGGTTGTAGACTTGCCCTCTCCGAGGGGCGTGGGGGTGATACCGGCAATAAGAATATACTTGCCGTTTTTGCGGTGCTCGAGACGCTTCAGCAGAGAGAGATCAACCTTGGCCTTTGTGGCTCCGTATGGCTCCAGTTCATGGGGCAGAATGCCGACCTCCTTTGCGACAGCGGTGATCTGCTTTGGGTGTTGCTTCCGCGAGATGGCAATGTCCGAGGGTATCGGGTCTTCAATCTTGATGGGAAGAGGCGTGATCTTGCGCTTCTTCTCCCTGTCAAAGGTCGCGTCGGCTGAGTCGACCAGATTCTGCAGCAGCATGGCGATGGTCATGGGTCCGACACCTCCCGGTACTGGTGTGATGTGTGATGCGACTTCGACGGCTGACTCGTAGTCGACGTCTCCTACGAGCCTTTGGCCGCTCTTCTTGGTCTCGTCAGGAATGAAGTTTGTGCCAACATCAATGACAACGGCACCGGGCTTGAGCCAATCTCCCTTGACAAATTGGGCCTTGCCAATAGCAGCAACGACAATGTCTGCGCGACGAACGACCTCTGGGAGGTCGGCTGTTCTAGAGTGGCACACAGTAACAGTCGCATCGGCATTCTTCAGCAAGTAACTGACTGGGCTTCCCACAATGTCACTGCGTCCCAGCACAACGGCGTTCTTGCCCTTGATGTCGATGCCAGCCTCCTGTAGCAGCACCATGACACCCTTGGGCGTGCATGGCGTGAAGAGAGGCTTGCCGCCACGCTTGGCCAGCTCGCCAATGCTCTGAATACCGAAGCCATCGACGTCCTTCTCATCGGCAACGGCCGATGTGATGGTATGCTCGGAAATATGCTTGGGCAAGGGCAGCTGGACAAGAATGCCGTGAACAGCGGGGTCGTTGTTGTACTGTTCGATCTTGTACAGAAGCTCAGCTTCGGTCACATCGTCGGGCAGGTGGACAAGCTCGCAGTCGATATTGGCCTCCTCTGCGGCCTTGAGTTTCATGCGCACATAGGTGCTGGAGTCTGACCTGTCGCCAACTGCGTAGTGTCAGCCTCTCGCAGCGTCAAGGGCCAGCCCAATGGCAAGTCACTCACCCTGGACAATCTTCAGGCTGGGCCTGTACCGCGGGTTCTTTGCCTGCTTGTCCTTGATCTTTGCACCCAGGCGCTCCCGGATGCTCTTCGCAATGGCAGTGCCGTCAATCTTTTGTGCGGCCATGACGAAGCGCGTACTGGAGAATTGCCTTGTGCAGTGGGCCGGCGTGAGGACGGTATATAGATGGCGGGGGGAAGTTGAGCACCAATATTTTCTCGGTGGGGTAGCTGTGGCCTGCGGAAAGCAACGGCGGGTGACTCCAAGACGCGCACCGCAGATTGGGTAGACTCTCATCATCCTGCCGACGGAGTCTGCGTATCTTTTCCAAGTCTAGTGGGTATGCGGTGATATACGCATTTCCATGTCTGTCCGAAATGACTCAGTCTGGCACCCGCGATAGCAGCGCGTCCCCCGGACAATGCGCAAAACACACCCACCGCCAAAGTTTCCACGCCCCCGACTCGCGCGAGCTTTATTACGTACACCAGGGATCCCGAGTCAGAACCGGGAAACTATGCAACTGCAGACGCGTTGCGCAGGCCCGCTAACCAAACTATCGTTATCGAGACCAATCATCTGCTGCCATCAGTGCCCGCAATAACTGTTGATGAATTTGTTTTTGCGAAGTCCGTCTAGCTATGCAGCACAAGTAACTCCGTGCCTATCGCTGTCTAACGCCTAGTACATTTATCCATCAACATCGAATACATGAGGAACATTTGCTCAGCCATGGGCTTCAGCCGCTCGGCTTCTTCAGGCTTGCAGAACCGGGCGAACCTATCCGGATGCCAGAGGTTGCGGCCTTCCTTGAGCCGCTCGTACAAAAACCTACCGGAACCCTCGAGCAGTACCAGTAGATCGTGAATACAAATCCCCAACAGGAGCTCGTCTTGCTTTTCCGGCTTGCATTCCGCCTTGGTACATTACCGAGGTCCTCCATGAATCTGGCGTATGCCGCTTTAGGATCTTGATCTACTTTGTCGTCCCAAAAGGTTAATCCAGGAGCTGTGTACCCATTCAATGAGACCTTTTTTTTTCATGGCCACATGCCACCCACGTTCCATGTCCCGCAGAACCAGAAGTTTCTCGCCCTTCTTCAGGTCCAAATCCCATGGGTCGTTTGTACGACGTCGGCGAATCTTCTTCTTGCTGATAGCTACCCGAAAGTCGCGATCATCCAAGTTCTCGAGCCGAGGATATCTCTTTGGAGGGGCAGTCGTGTTGTTCTTGTCGAAAGTGAAGTTGGAATATGTTTGCTCTCCCTCAAAATGAACGATGAACGGTGGCTCTATGCCTGGTATAGTCTTTTTGATGAAGGCAAATGTTTCTCCCTTTTCTGAGTACGGACTGATGGTAACATGCTGTGCGTATTAGCAACAAGGTCTCATGAACATGAAATACTCACAGCAAGCTCCTCTGCAATTATGCTTGCCCGCTCGTCCATTTCCAGATCCGCCCACATCTCATACCATGCAGAGCTAACAGAATATGCAGCAAAGCTCCAACCTACGTCGCCATCACCTTTCTTGATGTAGAACGACCCGTTGGGATGTCACTGCACATCATCTATTGCTTCGTCCTTGAACACACCCTTGGTAACGTTATACTTTGTGTTTGAGTACGAACTAATTTGCTGCCTAAGAATCTATTAGCCATGCAGGGAGGCTCAAGTGGGCTTATTACTCACAATCTAACAATGAGCTGTGGTGGAACTTTGGAGTAAATCCAGACTTTCTTTGACCATGCAACGAAAGAATCGTTTGCTCCATACCGTATCCGCAAATAAGGTAAGTGGGTTTTCGATTTCATAAAATTCAGCAGGAAATCTGTCAAGGCTGGCGGTATGTGTGTACCAATTCTGCATGCGAATCGTCCATCGATCAGCTCGAGCTCGAAAAAGAAAGAGTTAGGGATACATCTCAAGGAAGCCCATGTGATTCGTTTAACGAGTCCGGTAAAGAGAGGGTATAACACATCCGATGGTATGTACGTGCTATGCAATGGTCAGCTGAATCAGCTTCTTCCAGAACCATATACCTGATCTCACGCTTTGTAGCCGTTAGGACTGCCAATAAATTGATCGCTACCTGCGCTAAGGGCCATGATGTAATTGTTTGGGTCAAGAGGCTCGAGCCTGCTCAGCATAGTATCGCGTGGGTCAGGAGGCATGCTTGCTATAAGAATTGCGGATCGCTCCTCATAGCAACCTGAAAGAATGAAGTTTGATGATATTTTTCCTTTTGACTGATATTGTGAGGCTCACGGATGTATAAGGAGCCTTTGGATATCAAGAAGTTACCAGTATCAAGCAATAGGTAGGAGTGCATTTGTGCCAAGGCCGCACTCATGGCAAACGGTAAGTGCGAGACATGTATGCTCAGGGACCAGCGAATACTGAGAGGTGAAATACATGTTTTTCAGTGAGATTGATAGTCGCCATACATTTGAGATCGTATACCTTGTTGAAAAGCAGCTACATTAAATGGAGACGTCCTTGCGGCATGGCAAAATCGATGGGAGCTGCGCCAACAAGTCACGTTCTTTCCGAAACTTCTCCAAGCATTGAAACTGCATTTGTGGAAAGTATAGGAAACCAAACAAGGAAGCCATGAGTAGTACTCGACCAAAACCCAACTCTCATAAACAGCGGGTATGTTGATGGGCAAATGAGCCAAGTGGTCATAGGGCAGATAAGTGAATTTCTCACGATGCAATACCCGTCGGCACGCTGATGATATACGACCGTAATCTCGCTTATAACGGTAAGCTGCTTGTGAGTCACAAAACCGGTCATAACTGGACACCAGGCGTTCCTCATGTGCCCAGTTCTACTCGATCTAGAACGGGGAGCCGAGTTGATCGAGGGGTTGACTCATACTCAACCGCAAGTATGAACACACACAAGGTTGATTTCTAGTAAGCTCAGCCTGAAGACGTACAATGCGCGAGCCATGTGAGTCAGTCGAGTGTGATGGTGTTGAGCCGCAGTGGTGGATGCAGATGCACGAGTGCGGGATGAACCCACGCTAGTCGGTTAGTGCCAAGCAGCCCACTTCGCCCGCTGAACGTCGATATGCAAAAGAGTCACCCGAAATTCAGAGACGCCGCCCGCAACATATAAGCCGACACCCAACCCCGCCTCCACACTCCCATACCGCCAAAATGAGGCCGATTCTTCTCTCGGGTCACGAGCGCGCCCTTACCCAGGTCAAGGTACGCATGCGCCATGCACCATGGAGAGACGAGGGGATACTGACAAGAGGCAGTACAACGCTGATGGCGACATCATCTTCTCCGTGTCCAAGGTACGAAACTCCGCCAATTTTTGAGATTTGCCATTTTAACAGTTTTTCAGGACCACGTTGTCTGCGCTTGGTGTTAGTTTACAGTCTGTCTATACGCAAAAAGGGCACTGAGGCTGATGCGATACAGATTCACACAACGGCGAGCGGATAGGAACATACCACGGACACCAGGGAGCGCTATGGACTGTCGACGTGAACCCATCCACCGAGCTGCTGGCCACTGGTGGCGCTGATAACACCATGCGATTATGGCACGTTCCAACCGGCAAGCTTCTGCACACCTGGGAGTTCAACACCAGTATCAAGCGCTGCGAATTCTCTCCCGATGGAAGGCAGTTGCTTGGTGTTACCGAGAAGCGATCCGGACATCTCTCGACCATTTGCGTTTACGAAATCAACCCCGACCCTGAGGCGCAACAATCAGACGAACAGTTGCTCAGGATTGTGTGCGACGAATCCAAGGCGACCGTTGCGGGCTTCTCATACCTCGCCAAATACATCATCAGTGGACACGAAGACGGCTCAATTACTCAGTGGGACGGCAAGACCGGAGAACTCCTCAGCTCCAACTACGATGCACACGAGCCAGACATGCAAATCAGTGAGTGTCTATATGTTTTGTCGTCAGAAATCCAGGAACTGACAATTGGTAGCCGACATCCAATGGGCACCTGACAGGTCGTACTTCATCACCGCAAGCAAGGACAAGACTGCAAAGGTACACTAACTCGCAAACCTCGCCACACTTTGATCAGGCTGACACATGGTAGCTCATCGACGTCGAGGACCTTAGCGTCCTGAAGTCATACGTTGCAGACACTCCGCTGAACTCTGCAGCAATCACACCAGTAAAGGATTACGTTATTCTCGGAGGAGGACAGGCCGCCATGGATGTTACCACCACTTCGGCACGTCAAGGAAAGTTCGAGGCCCGTTTCTATCACAAGATCTTCATGGAGGAGATTGGTCGCGTACGTGGTCACTTCGGACCCCTGAACTATGTTGCTGTGCACCCAAAGGGCACGAGCTACTGCAGTGGAGGAGAGGACGGATACGTACGTGTACACCACTTTGACAAGCCATACTTCGACTTCATGTACGAGGTTGAGCGCGAGGCTGCGCGTGAGGCTGCGCAAGCAAACTTGTAATGGGTTTTCGGACGTGAAAGATGCGGGCGATACGAATCGATATGGCTGCATGCATGCAATGGCGTTCCGGTGGTTGATTGGGCGCTTGTCGAATTAGACAGGCCTTTGTCAAAAAGTTCATGAGCTATCAGGTCAGGTAGACGCGCTGCAAGCAAGCGAGCTGCAAAAGCTCATCAATGAAATTTTGACACGGAGAACAATTGCTATGCTCAATGCCCTGTGATGAAACTGGTCTTCACATACTAACTAATGTCCCGCCCCAAGCACCAGCGCCTGTCCACGAAGAGGGAACAGACACCCAAGCATTAGGTCAATAGTACAAGCAAAGGGCTTGAAACGGTAATCAATCTTCCTGCTTTTGACAAACGAGTCCATCATCGAGAAGGAAGGACGACGTATACTGAAGAGGTTGTTTACGATAAAACATCTGGGTCGCGTACATTCTGGGAGGTGCTTCTTGGTCAGACAAAATTTCCGAAGACGCCGAAACTCTGAACTGCAGCTTTCCCATGGCGCGCACAAGGGGATCTAATGAAATCGTGCGACGTCTCGGGAATAAACGGCTAGTTGTTTACAGATGGCGACATGTAATCAGTGTCTCGTGTCAGCGACAACAACGAGCCAGTGGCTTGGTGAAAGAAAGGGCGGAAGAAGGGCTGGAGCTGGAACGTGAACGTGGAAGCTTCGAGAGGCCCTGACCTAAGCGAGACTAGCGTGTGGCGGTGACCTCACCTGCCGCTTCGACTCATCGCGGCCCATATTGCTTTGGGCCTCTACATAAGCAAAACATCCATCCACCTTATTTGGCAATTCTATATATCCAACTCTCCTCGCTCACCTCCTCCACGTTTGGCCACTTCACCAACCAACCAACAAACGTCAAACACAAGCGCCTAATAGTCCATCGTCGAGATCGCTCGTAGCCTTCTATACACCAACTTCAGCTCCTCTCTTTTATCGGCCACATAATCAAAATGTCTGACGACTGGAACTCTGTCACCAAGATTGGTAGCCGTGTCCGTGGCGGCGCTGCTGGACCTCGCGAGACCGTAGTCAAGGGCAAGTCGGCCCTGAATGCCGCGCAGCGAAGCGGCGGTATAATTGCCACAGAGAAGAAGTTCGCCTCAGCCAACGCAGTAAGTAACTCTGGGCCTTGTGTTCCTCAAACCTCATCCAGAAACATTACTGATAAGTAAATCATAGGGTGCCTCATCAGAAGGCCAACGTCTTACCAAGGTTGACCGCTCTGACGACATCGTTAAGCCCAAGACCGTTGGCACCGCTGTCGGTCAGGCTATTTCAAAGGCGCGCTCCGAGGCGAAGAACGACAAGGGCACCACAATGACACAAAAGGACTTGGCCACAAAGTGCAACACCACACCCACCATCGTAGCAGACTTTGAGCGCGGTACTGCCGCGCCAGATCAAAAGTTGCTGGCAACCATGGAGCGTGTGCTCAATGTCATCCTGCGGGGTGACAAGATTGGACAGCCCAAGTTCCCAAACAAGAAGAAATGAGCGACTCTTTGTTTCGACTTCAGCCTGGGCGTTGAAATACGACTAGGCTGTGGTCCAGCAGATTTCTTTGCTCAGAAATGTGGCTATGGCTACAATAAGTCTCTTCTGGATTAGCGGGCTTGGGAATGGGCGTTTGATGGATATCACAATGTAACTCCCCTTTTTGGTGGGAAGCATATCACATAGCTCTGGCCTAGTTTGTACTGCACAGGCTGCGATAGCCGGGCTCATACTGAGCGGGCACCAGATGCTAAATAAAATCCACTTTTTTCGAATTCATACACTTCTGACGTCATGTTGTTTATGTATTCCGTTACTATGGAACTCTGGGGTGTGTGCTGAATGTCATTCCGAATGTATGGGTGAGCGAATATCCAGACCACCTGTCCGTGACGAGGCCCCGCTTTGTGATTGGCTTGTCCAAGCCTACTAGCGCCCTTTTTCCCTTGCCATGCCCGCCAAACATATGACCCTTGGATTCCCTTACTTACCCCACGTTATGCTCATCCCCTCGAATAATCTTAGATCTAGGATCTTTGGTGCTGGTCCCTTGTTGTATGTAGATTTACCTTTTTCTTGTTCTTTCTTGGACCCCTCAGTCACGACTTACTACTACCTTCTTTGCTAATGTATGCACAGATCCATTGCCCTCATCTCCGTTACTTTTATATTTTATCTCAGAATGAGTACTGCGGGGCATTCAGATCCAGTACCCATAGGTAACGGCGGTAGTGGAACAGAGCAGGATTTCCACTACAAATTCACTGTGCAAAAGGGTTTTTTCCAGCAGAGTGAGGATGAGACGGATGACAAGGATTTTGATTTTGTATGTTTCTTTAAATCCTCTTAATCTGTCATTTGAGCAACAATCCGGTTTTTTCTGGCATAAGACGTTTGATCATTTTTTTATTTAAAAAAAAGGATAATATGAGGGAAGTGTCGAGGAGAAAAGCTGATGATACTTTTGTTGGGAAATAGAAAACTTCGAATTTCGGACTAATCAATCGTACGTATCCTACGGATTCGGACGAAGGCAAAGAGAAGGGAACGCAATGGCAACGCTTTGAAAAGTACGTCCGCAGTCTCGAAGCGACCAAGCAAGCCGGTGAAAGCTACAAGGTGCTTTTCCTAGGTCGCCACGGTCAAGGCTGGCATAACGTTGCGGAAACGAAGTATGGGACGAAAGCTTGGGATGTACGTTTTTTCTTCTTCTTTCTCTCCCCTTCTTTAAGCTGCGCTCAAGGAGGTGTAGCTCGCCTGCTAAGATAAATACAGTGCTACTGGTCCGCTCTCGACGGCGCAGACGGCATAACCTGGGCAGATGCGCATCTGACTCCCCTCGGCGAAGCCCAGGCAAAAGCCGTGCATGAACTTTGGTCTGTTCAACTCGCAAACGGGATTCCCGTCCCGGAAACCTATTACGTCTCCCCTTTGACACGTATGTTCTCCCCCTCCCCCCCTTTTCAAAAATCTTTCCACCGTATGATTAGTCCTAACAGACACAAAAAAAAGGTACAATCCAAACAGCCACCCACTCCTTCTCCACCCTCCCACTCCCCGCCTCATCCCCCTACAAACCCTTCATCAAAGAACTCCTCCGCGAAGCCCTCGGCGTTCACACTTGTGACCGCCGCAGCACGCGCTCGCAAATTCAAGCTGCACACCCCAATCTCACGTTCGAACCGGGGTTCGCGGAGCAAGACGAGTTGTGGCTGCCTGACTACCGCGAGCCGCGGTCCGCACGGCATTATCGGCTTGCTGTGTTGCTGGATGAGGTGTTTGAAGGGGACGACGGGGTGGTGGTGTCAATGACGAGTCATTCGGGGGCGATTGGGAGTTTGTTGGTGGGCTTGGGACATCGTGTAAGTATCCTCTCTTTTCCTTGTTTTCGCACTTTCGCTATGGGTTTGGTAACATCTAGTTGGAGAAGAGGGCGTGGGAGAGGAGATGTTGTGCTAACGTCATGTAGGAATTTGCGCTGGAAACGGGGGGCGTGATACCTGTGTTTGTTAAAGGAGAACGGGTGCAGGGGAAACGACCGGTTCCGCCAAAGGAACCGAGTGATGCGCCGCCGTTGTGTCCGGAGCCGCCTGTAGATATGTAGGTAATCCGTTTCTGGGAAAAGGGGGTCATGGAATCGAATTGATGTTATTACGAAAAGCTATAAAAGCACAAAATGGGAGAGAATGGAATAGAAAGTTTACCGGTATATTCTGCCAAGTTTATAATGAAGAATCCGTTGTTGACTCAAAAGGGGGGTATCTAGCGATAGCGAAAGTCCTATATGCAACAAAGCATGATTTGAAAAGAAAGAAAGAAAAAGATTTGAAAAACAAAAAAGGGGATATATGGGAAAAGAAACAGAAAAAAAAACCTTTGAACGCGAAGACGAACCCCCCCGCTAAGAATGTAAGCGAGTTTAGAAAAAGAAAGGAAAAAAAGAGGGGGAGCAAGAAGAAGAGGGAGAAGTAGAGAAAAAAAAGGAGGAGGGGATGGCATCAACCTTCACCACCGCCACCATCGCACTGAACTCACACCATCCAAGCCCCTACCCAGTCAACCCCCTCCTCCACTCCAAAACCCCCACCCTTTTCTCCTGTTCCTTCACCAAAACCATGCCAAACCACGCCATAACATCGATCCGCAACCCCCTCTCCAGCGCCTTAATCCGCTGCATATTCCTCATACCCTGCTCGTCATACCCCAGACACTGCAATGGCCAGCCACTCTTAATCATTTCGCGCTGCTGATACTTGTTGTGGCGAAACGCATCATACGGCGAGGCGCCGAGGACGACAAACAGCAGGGTGATGGCTAGGGACCAGAGATCGGTGGCGTGAGAGGGCAGAGCTGTGGATGTGGAGGTGAGGAGGGAAGGGTCGAGGTAGTCCCATGTTCCTGCGCCGAGGGGCGAGGTGCTGGTGTCGATTGTGGCGTTGGGCAGGGTGAGAGTTGTAGATGAGAAGTCCGAGTAGAGGGGTTTAGGGGCTAGGGAAGAAGGAGGGGTGGAGACGAGAATGTTGGAGGGTTTGATGTCGCCGTGGGTACAGTGTTTGTCCTGCATCCAGATGAGACTGTCGATGAGGGCGAGGGCGATGCGCGGGAAGATGGCGGTTAGTTTTTCGGCACGGGCGGGTTCGTCGAGTGTGTTGAGGTGTTTTTGGAGCCAGCCTTCGAGGGTGTCGTCCATTGCGCGGAGGAGGAGTGAGCCGTTGCGTGTGTCGAGGCCGTAGAAGGAGACGATGTGGTGTTCGGCGTCCGGGAAGCGGGTTAGGTAGGAGAGGATGCGGGCTTCGGCACCTAGGACCTTTTTCGCACTTGTCATGGCGGGGACTTTGACGGCGTAGAGAATGGGTGTAGGGGGTAGCTTCGTAAGACTTGCGCTCGAGTCTGCACCACGCACGGGGGTCAAGGGTGGTGTCATATCGGGATTATAGGGAGTCTGGGATGAGGTTTGGCTGGCGGGCTTAGGGAGACACGGGGTTGCGAGATACACATCACTCCATGCGCCCTCGCCAATCTTCTTCTTTCGTCCTCGGTCATCTTTGCAAATCTCGTAGTCCCTGACATTGTGTGGAAAGGTTATGAGTTCTGTGCTACCGGGCTGTGGCGTGCTCTCTAGTGAATCAAGTCGAGGACGACCCCTTGACGACACAGAACTTCCGCGACGCAAATCCGATAACGAACTCAGAAAATCAGATGATGTGGAGCTACTCTTTGAGTGCGCCTTGATGTGAGGTGTCCCTGGAGGAGTAATGGCACCACTGTCGTGCAGCATTTTGATGTCCTGCGTACCCATAGTTGAAGAACGACGCTTGGTTGGCGATGCCGGTGGCGTTGACAAAGTAGGCGCTGCGGACCGTCCCGGCTGTTTGCCAGGAACAGCAAGATGGTATCCTTCTCTTACTACTTTATCTGTACGTACGTGGAGTTGTGGCAGCTGCCTTGTGTCTATGTCTATGGTGGGTTGTAATGTGGATCTCAGTTGTTCTTCCCTTGAATCTGGGAAGGTAAATCGTGGAGGTTCTGCCATGATGGTCTCCCTGGGCATTTGTGACTTGACAGTGCTCGCGTCTGACAAATATTCACTGTCCGGTTACAGTGTACGGGTGTATCGTGTTAAGGTTTTTTTGTTGAGTCCTGAAACACAATGCGAGCGTAGAGTTGCCCAATAGTCCCCGCGAACCAATGCGAAACGTAGACGGGATTCTGGAAAGTCGAAGGAGGAAACGTGTAAAGCCGAACCACCCCGGGTTTTGCCTTGTTTTATTGTGGTATCCCAGTCCCTGTGCCGGAATCGGAAGAAGCGACCTAACAAAGAAAGCGAGAAAATAAACAGTGATACAGGTAATGGTACAATAGATAAGGAGACGCCTCCGCTAATACACTTTGGCGCGTCCTACCAGATAGTAGGCGGAAGCATGTTTTGCAGTTTCAGGAGAATCGCGGTACGCGCGGACGCGGTGCAGCGGAAGAAATAAATAAATAAAAGGACGTGGTTTTGTATCAGAGAGGCGATAGAAAAAGGATCGGAGTTGCAAACGGTCTATAAGCAGAAATGGGCTGCGGGGGGCGGGTGAGACACCACCCATCGGGCCCGGAGATGTAGCCAGGGCGCAGGCAACCGCGCGCAACTTTAGCCCAAGTGTCGGTCGGGAATGTGATTCGCAGGGGTGGGAGAGGAGACAGATGTGCTTCTTTGAGGTGGATCGGGGCATTCCAGAGTCACACCCTATTCACCCGTCTTTCCCTCCCGGGTTATGGTCGCGACTAGCTGTTGGCTAGGGCGTGCAAATGGGGGCGCATCCTTGACTTTGGGATCTCCAATCAGTCCCCAGGCCCGTAGGAACGTGCGCGGTTTGATTGGGCTGCGGGACGTCTACCCATTGCAGAGGCGTGTTGCTTCCTCATTGCGGTTTACTTGCCCTTGGGTGTTCCAACTCAGGCAATCCGCTTGGCAGCCTTTGCGAGTGTCGCCGAAAAAACCTCGCTGTTGTGTGTGTGTCAACAAGCTGTTCGCTCGGCGATATTCCGGTATGTCTGTATGCCGACGTGCCTTTGTGACGTCGTCGCTGATTGCACAATTGTTTAAAAAATCATGAGATCGTGGGGATCATGTGGAGCAGTTCTGAGTTATCGCTAGCTTATCGTTGGCTCCGTCCGTGGTGTATCGTTTGGGTGCCGCCTCGTCTGAGAGCAAGCATGTTTGCTAGTGACGTATTGGTTAGGAGATGTCTTTCTCTCGCAGCCCCATGATGGAGGTGCATGTCGTCTCTGTCCTGGATAGTGGATGGTCAGCCTGCATTGTGAGCTTGTCCATGCATATGCGCTGGCAATCCTCGTCGTCGTCATCATCACCATCAATCAGTATCATGAGCAGATGGCAAGCAATCACGCTGAGGCGAATCGGCGTTTGTTCTTCCATTGGCTCCTGCAGCGTCAATTGCATCGCGTTTGGACTGGTGGATCGTTGAGAGCCGTCTTTGTTGTGTTGGGGCTTGCTATGCTCAAGACAAGGTCTCAAATCGATGTAGGCTTGAGTGCAAGAGCAAGTCACCGCGGACTTGGGGGAAGATCCATGGCGGAGCATGCGGGAGCTATCAACAAGCCACCCACGCGGACGTTGGCCGATCAGCAAGTCAACGACACGCTGCGATATTCGGCCATTCCCCGCCTTCGCATTGGGTACGGGGAATTATTATGCACGAACCGAATGTCGACCGAGCAGAACTTGGTAATCGAGATGCGACAAGTTTCTCGTCTTCTCATTCATGATAGCTGCCGGCATGCACAATAAGTGGGGTCTGTACCAAACCTGCCATGGCTGCACTATCGACTATCAACGTCAAGCCTTGAGAGATCATCTGGTCCACTCTATTGACAGGTCAAAGCCAGTCGCCGGTCACCATCTGAGAACAGTGCAGAGCAGTGGAATCTATTTGAATGATTGATTTCTTCTCTGCGTAGGTCTATCTCCCCCTCTTTCCTACCTCCTCTCCTCAGCAGCAGCAGCAGCTCATTGCAGCGGAACATGTGCGCACACATGCTTGATATCAAAAAAAAACAAAATGATCGAAGCAAGGTTGATCCAGTTGACACGCCATGTAGAAACAAAGGAAATTCCCAAATACCCATACGCAAGGAAAGTACAAAAACTGGCGCACGAGGAAAGGGAACGATTACGTATATGCCAGGATGAATATACAGGTAACATTATCCGCCTCCATGCTTAATCGCTCACAAGAAGAGCGACATGGCGCAGCTCTGCCCAAGTGGATGCAGAGATGCCCAAGATGAAATGCCGCCTTTAGTAGTGGCGAGGGTCTAGTCGTGCCATACGCACTCTTCAATGCGAAACCCAACTCGATTGATGATTACAATATATTCTTGTATGGATACTCGAGATATACACAAGGCGTAGAGATGGCCTAATATCTGTTTTGTTGATTTTGCTGTTGCTGTTGCTGAGCGGCCGAGGAGCGTTTGTACGAATCGATAATCTGGCCCACCTGCTCCTCGTGCTCGCTCTGGCGTCAATGTTCATATCCTGCCCCTCGTTGCCATGGGCTTGAGCTGTTGGCTTGCCGATACTGCTGGCCGTTGCTGCCAGGTCGGTATGACGGTGCCGGGCTGCGGCTCTCATAAAACGAGGGAGGTGCAGATGGGTTGCTTCCGTCGTTGCCCGCGCTCCGTGGTGGTGCGGCAGCGTAGTGCTCGCCAAAGTTGCCCTCCTTGGAGGCCATTTGACGCTGCTCCTCGGAGTAGTAATCTTCGTCATCGTCGATACGGCTGCGAGATCCAGTGGGGTGAGTGCCCTTGCCCTCACCGCGAGCGGTTGCGCCAAGAGCATCAAGCTCAGTGGTCAGCTGGGTTTGCGACTTGATGAAAGAGCCACGGTCGTCGCGCATTGGCTGGTAGCGAGTATCGGGATTCTTGGTGAACAGAGCAAATCCAGATGAAACGAGAAGCATCATAAGAAGAATGAACGCAAAGGCGGCGTTCATGATGAAGAAGATGACACCCATAACACCAGTGACAATGGTCTAGGCATGTTAGTTTCGATCAAGGAAAAAAAAAGAAAAAGCAGAAAAGTAGCATGTGACTTACAGGTTGGTTGAAGACTTCGGTAAACATCAATAAGAAAAAGGCACTTAGGAAGTTGACGGCGGCGATGGCAATGTTGAAACCGTTGGTCTTCTTGTCCATCCATGGGCGCATGACGGAGACAGCAATGAGGAGAACGGCCTCGATGATGACAATGGCAAATCCCTGGACCTTGCTGCTGCCCTGGGCAAGACCGACAAACATGGCCTTGATGAACAGGTATGCAAGCCATGGAATGATGAACCAGTAGGCAGCGGCCTTGAACTGGACGTAGAGGAAGCCCCACTTGTTGAGCGCTACAGGGTCCGAATAGAGGATGTAGGCGGGGTTCTTGTGCATGGCAATAGAACGCTGGGCAATACGGACGACCTTGGAAGAAGCCCATGTAAGTATACCAAGCATGGTAAGCATAGAAAGAATGGCCAAGACGACCAAACCAACAGAATCACGGCGTGTCAGCTCCCAGAAGCTCAGAACCATCATCTGGGGGAAACCAATGAGGACAACACGGAAGAGGATACCCTTGAGGACAGTCTGCCAGCCGTTGCGGAAGTCAACAAACTTGTCACCCTTCATCTTGCCAGCTTTGGCCAGACCTTCGCAAATGTACTTGAAGGCGACGACACCAATGATGGTAATGAGAATGAAGATGATGAAGAAGATGTAACCGGTGAAGAAGATGTTGGTGGTCTCAATCTTGGCCTTGAAGCCGACACGCTCAACACCGTGAAGGACAACACGTTCTCCACCAGCCTGGGCTTCGGTGGCAGCAGCGTTACTACGTGCGATGAGACGACCGACAGCTCCGGTGGTGAATTCGATGGCACGTCTGACCCTCCTCCTCTTCTGGACCTCGACGGAAATGTACGATAGTTGCGAGAGGTACGTGGTTGGCGTTCCACCAGTGGCGCGCTGGTACCAGGTGGCCATTCTCTGGAGGAAGCTAAGACGGATAATGCCCATGGTCCATTGGAAGTTTTGCGTCCATGCAGAGACAATGGGCGGGAGGGGAACGCCGCACAGGCCGATGAAGGCTTGCGCCTGGAAGTAACCGAAGAGCGACATTGCATTTGCAGCGACGTGGGCAGCTGTGTTGGAGTGACCGAGACCGGAAGTAATGGCAGATGCCAGCAGACCGAAGCCTGCTATAATGGCCGTGACCCAAGCGACAGCCTTTTGGTCGACCGAGTGTCCGTTTGACAGTTCTGCTTCTACACAGGCAAGCTGGACATGAGTTTCTTGGTCCTTGATCTTTACTCGTACAACGGCGTCAAGATCAGGAATGGTGTATGCGATGCCTAATGGAAGGTTAGCGGCCAGAATGCGACAAGGCGAGGCGCAATAGCAGCTTACCGGGAATTACGCTCATAATATCCTGGCTGATGTCGATGTTGGACTTGATGGTCAAGGGCCCAGCGTTCATGGGGCACATGCCCTCGAGCTCCTCTTGGCCGCAAGGGTCGAGCTTCTGGTTCAGGGCGGAGAATCCGTAGACGAGCAGCTCAATGTCGGCCTCGATCTTGCCGGCGATGTTGGAGATACCCTCGATCTTGAAGCCCAAACTGCGGTTACCGGGAGTAAAGGCGACGTTGAAGAGGGTAGCTGAGAAGGACGAGTTTGCCATGCAAGGGTTGAGCGACTTTGATTCGATGAGGCGCTCAGCAGAGACGAGGGGTGCTGCGACGGCGGCGAGCCATAGCAGCGACTGGGAGAAGGAGAAGCGCATGGCGGGCAGTGGTGTCTTGGGGGCTGTTCGTATTGTTGTTGTTGTTGCTGTGTATTAGGCGTGGTGAGGCAGGGAGCCTCAGGCGTAGGCGTGGGCGTACTCCTGACGAGTACTGCTAAAGTTGGTCGGCCAGACCAGCGGCGAGGGAAGCTCCTTCAGCGAGCGTGGATCGAGGAGCGAGTTTGGGTGGACAGCGTGTGGGGTATTGGGGGAGAGCGAGCGGCTGTCGAGAGCGACAAATGGGGTGGTGATGTCGAGAAAGATGGTGGTTGCGCGCTGGGCGACGGGGAAGGAAACAGGGCAGGAGCGAGGCGGCGGCGGGCGGCGGGTCTTTGCTGGGGAGAAGGAGGCTAGCAGCTAGGATAGTACAAGCAGCAGGGAGCAAGAGCAAAAAAGGCCAAAACGATGGGACAGGCAGCGATCAGCGGACGTTTCCACTTGACGCGGCCCCAGCTAAAGTGAATGTGTGGATGTGCAGTGCGGTGCGGTGCAGTGCAATGGGGTTCTCAGTGGGCGTCGCCAGCCGGACTGAAAGTGTTTTGAGAGTGCCTGAGCAGAGCGAGGGACGAGAGAAAGAGAGGGATCCCATGGACCGTGGTCTATGCACTCTTCTCTCTCTCTCTCAGGGGAGCGAGACGCAGCCAGCCGTCCTCTCACAGGTGGGCTGGTGGGCTGGTGGGCCAAAGGGAATACGCGCGGCTCCTGTGCGCGCCGGCGGTCCAGCCAGGCTGACTGCCCAGCCCCAAGCGCTGTCCCCATCATCCTGTACGCTGCCGTATACAACTTGTTGGTGTTTACTACTATGTGCTATGTATCGCACCTACTTTGTTGGATGACAGCCATGTACCGTCTTGGTTAGCATGCACTGTGTACTTACGTATTCACTATCGAAATGCACGCCTCGTAACCCCCAAGGGCGCAAAGGCTATTCCCTGCTGCAGCCCTCGTCGCGTGCCTTTTGCTCGCGGCCCCTGGTGTCTCACGTCTGCTAAAAACAGCCGCTGGTAATTTCTCCTCTGCGACCATGTGCAACACGCCGACAGGGCCAGGGCTGGCAGGGGGGGCGCGGCGACATGAGCGACAGACACGACGGCTCTCTGCTTCGCCACACTCGCACGCAGGAACAATTTCGGGCGGCCAATTACCGCCGCGCCTCTAGACCGCTTGGGCCGCCGCCTGAAGCATCCGTCCCAGCCCTTCGTATCTCTGGTCGGGAATACGGCTGCCATGATGCTTACCTAAGTACTAGAGTACCCATAGCTGCCCACTCACTCCAACAACTATCCTCACCACCCACAGCTGCAACACGGACACACGGCACCAGCAACGCCTGTCGCCCGTCAGCGCTGCTGCTGCCACATTAGCTCGCGGCAGAACATGTCAACGTTATGCCATCCGGCATTCTGCGGCACGACAAGTCTGGTCAATGACCCCATCCGTGCATTCGGCACCAACGGATGGCTGCTCCCAAAACTCGCCTGGCGCCAAGACCCGGCCCTCGCTAGCCAATCACACGCTCCGCACACATGCTCGCCCTTGGCTAGCTCGGCCCATGAGCCGTTGACCTGTACTCTTTGTCCCCCAGCGTGGCCGTCATTCAATATTGCTGCGCCTTCTCTAGTACCGTCTTTTCCGCCGCCCACCTCATGCGCCAATGACATCTGTGGCAAGACCCTCCCTCCCATCTCACCACCACCACTACCACCACCACCCAAACGCCAACCGACGCTTCGTCCACACACACGACCCCCCATCTCCCCGCCCGCCGTCACCCAACGCGCGTTCAAGCAAAGTCCATGTCGACTTCCTTAGATACATACCCACATGTAATGTGCCTGCGAACCTTCACGGCAATCTGAAACACGGGATCAGCAATTGCGCAAATCTCAAGAGTACCCGCTCACTAGTCAGCCATGCCTTTGCCTTTGTTCTCCAGCCTCATCCAGCTCCCTATTTTCTTCCCTTGGCTGACCCTGGAGATCGTCATCTTTCCACCCACACCCTGTGGCTGTCAGGGACCCACCCATCGCCTGCGAACGCGTAACCATGCCCGATTACCACGTACCTACCAAAATTCCCTGACAAGATGACTACATTCCGCAGCCTGCTTCTTTACAAAATACCCATGTTTGCGTGCTTTGGGTCCAAAGTGGGGCCGTTTGCCCTGAAAAGCGTAGGTGCAAACAGCCCTGTCCTGGCTTCTCAACGGCTTCCGCATGAGTGTGACGTCTTCCGCCACTCTAAAACGAACCGTCGTCTACACTTGCTATGCTGGTAAGCCATCTGGGCCACCATACCCTGACATGCTCGCTGTTCATCTCTACTATACTAGTCACTCTACACGCTCGTCGCCGAGGAAATTGTGTCATTCCACTCCCCTGGCCTCCAACGTCGCATGATTCTAGTTTGGAAACAGAAGCACTCGTCGTGCGCACATACACACACTAACTGACAAGACTAATACACACTTGCACCTGCTTTCATTCTTCATTTCCATCTGCCTCCTCTGACATCTCCTCTGTCCCCTTTTGCCTTGGCTCCAAATATCCTACTAGACCTCGTACTGGTCCACTGGAACTTGTCAGCTCACCCTGTAGCCTCTAATCAACATGCATCTCTTATTTTTGTGACATTTTGCAAGACTAAAGCATAGCCAGCAGTACGACATGGTATTGGAGCCGTCTCTTCATTCACGGCAGCGGTGTAGGCGTGTTTGCTTCCAAGGAAAGCGCAAGAGAGTCGCACCTGCCCTTCACCTCTCCTCCCACTTTGACGGGCACAAACAAACAAACAGATGAGAAGAAAAAACTAGTCACGTCACCTTCCCTCTCACCTCTCTAATTGACTCTGTACATATCGTGATGAATCTTCTACTTAGACTCTTCCGCTCCACCAACTGCATTCACGATGCCGTGTAGCACTTCTCCTGAGCCTCCCTCTGGCACAAGCCAAGACCAACAAGTTCACCTCTCCGCCCTGCTCAGTGCCAAGCTGCAAGGCATACCACTCTTTCATATTCCCTCTCTCACACTGTCCAATGTCTTTTGTCCAACAGCCCGGGCGTTGCATATCCCTCACATACCGCCTGACATTCAACTCCCTTTCTTCCTCCGCAACAGAAATGTTATCGATCAATATGGCGGCAAGCCGGTAAAGGATGAGGCAAAGCAGGGTATGGACATAACCCGGGCTATCTGGTTTTGGAGACTGGATGAAGCACGACAGTTTCAGCGCTTCCATGACACCATGAGGTGGAATACTGCCATGTTCATTGCACTACTCGCCCTTGATTTACAGACCAAGAGCTTGGAGATGAGTCAGGATACGACCAGGAGAGGCCATCACGATACGACTGCCCCTCAGTCCAAAAAGGTCCACATCAACACTGCAGCTTACCGCTTCATGAAACAGTATCTTGCTGCTGTCCTAGAGCATCACAATACGCCTCTGCTCTTC
The DNA here is from genome assembly GCF_000523455.1 of Bipolaris oryzae ATCC 44560. Classification (NCBI taxonomy): domain Eukaryota; kingdom Fungi; phylum Ascomycota; class Dothideomycetes; order Pleosporales; family Pleosporaceae; genus Bipolaris; species Bipolaris oryzae. The sequence continues at coordinate 4,089 of NW_006911508.1, read as the reverse complement.
GATGCCCGTGAAACCTTCATCGTAACCTGGAAGAACGGCGCATTGGACCTGTACACGGGCTTCCGTGGCGCGCAGAAGAAGTTGTTGAAGAATCTCATGAAGAAGCTGACCAAGGATTGGGAAAAGGAACTCGATATTGCAGAGAGTAACCTGGGAAAGGAAGAGTATCGCATCAAAGTAGCCAAGTTCGCGGGAAGTCTGGTTCCAAGGAGAAGGGAGCAGGATATCCCTACTGGTACACGGCCAATGCAAGAAAAAAGTGGGCGTGTGTACGGAACTGACAGTCCACCTTGTATACCCCACAAAAGCCAAGAGATCAAGAAGAATGACCTGCTCGACGCTCTTCGTGTCCCGTTTACACCACAAACCAAGGAGAAGACAAGAGACCAGAAGAATGGGAGCTATGAGCTCAAGGAGGACGTGAACATGGTCACGGAATTGAGGAACGCAATTGAGGCGTTACAGGTGATGAGGCCGCAGGATATGCTGCCGGTACTGATGCATTTGTTTCCTGCTTCGGAGATGGAACAAGCGGATACTTAGGGAGCACGCGACTCGTGGCGAGCTTATATCTCGGGCGAGGAATGTAAGATGACGGATTCAGCTCAGATATTCAAAATCCCCACTACGATATGTTTTATGGAGGAGCTGGGAACTGGGATCTGGGCTCGACGCAGCAGGCCTTAGTATACTCTGCCCCGCACGGCGTTTCATCAACTAATTATCGGACACCGAGAAGCTGAACATGTCCTAACCTATCTTGCTACTACGCGCTACCTTCAGTCATGTTTTCCCCATCCATACAATCTGAGTTCTCCACACAACACTGGTCTGAATCGTCCCAGCGCTGACCAGCCCAGCCTTATGGTACGACCGTTTGATGTGGACATGGAATATTCTGCATTGTAAGCATGCTTGACAACGAATGCCCTGCACAGTAAGCACTCTCCAACATCGATTACTGCCACCAGTACATAGGCGGCAGCTAATTTACAAACCCTGAGACTATACAGTAGCAATGAAGGCTTCGCATACAAGCAAGCGGTAGCGTCCCAGAGAACGGCATGCGGTGAGTAATCAAGGTACACAGCAATCAACCTCGGCTGGACCGTATGGGCAAGCGACACAACAGTAAGCAAGATATCTTACAAACCAAAAAAACTCAATCTCAAAGTTTCAAATTCTCCCATGTATAGGCCCGAATCGCGGCAGCCATGTATGTGTGTGTGTTGCTGTCGGGCGGAGCCCCACTCCAATGACGTCATTACCCACGGAGTTAAGGTGCCACGCCCCAACGTCTTCCATTCCTGCTCCGCATGCACAGAGCGAGCTGCGAGAAAAACCCGCGCCTGGCACATGTCACAGCCCTATCGGTTCTCCGGCTGGGCCCATCCCCCACCAAAAATCCGGAGATCTAACTCGATATACCCATGGTAGGAGTTAACTGCTGTTGCCGAGATCTACCGAGTCATTTTTATCTCTCTTTCATCGTGATGAGCACATCTGTATATGCACTCTACTACTGCCCAATTGCAGTATTTTCCAGTAGCAAAGACAAAGCCTTTTTTGGGGGGGTTAAATGTAGACTATGCCACATGTAGTGAGCTGAAAGAGAAAAAAAAAGAGGAGAGTAAGTGAGCTTACGAAGAGTGACCAAGAGGTAGGAGTAATGTCCAGAGAGGATTGATTAGTTGCACGCACAACATGTGTGTAGCTGAATAATAGCCTAGCCCTCGTTTTCCCGTCTACGCCATGCAAAGGACCTTAGCGCACGCGCACGCGGCCGATGCATGAAGAAAAGTGGGCTAAGGGAGATGGCGCTTGTATCTTCTTGCGGTAAAGATATCACTAGGGTTCTAGATGGCCCTGGTATGCTTGTTTGTTGTTCCGGAAGCAGGACCCTTGGTGGATTATTCATGAGCGACGTCATGCAGACTAGGTTGATAGCGAAAGTTTTTTGCAGTACGGCTGGTGTCGTTTTTGGCGTTTACGGGTTTAAGGGAGGCCGGACCGGGGGAGAGTATGGTAATGTTGGTGTAAGAATGAGTGGGTTTTGGCTTTTGGAATTCAGTATAAGACTAGAGGTGTTCGCTGTTCTGTACTTCTCTTCATTATCATTATCCAAACCAGTTTTGTGTGTTACGAGTCTTACTACCCAAGCGATTGAATAATTTCGTCTTTTTTTAAAACTTCCTTTTTAGATTTCAAACTTTGATACAGACAACACCAAAGATGCCGACATTCACAGTCTTCAAAGGCTCCAAGGAGGGCAAAATCGTCAAGGGCGAAACCACCAAGCCCGACCTCCAAGACGACCAAGTCCTCATCAAAGTCACTGCCTCCGGCCTCTGCGGCACAGATGAGCACTACAAGCACTCCGACATGGCGCTCGGCCACGAAGGCGTCGGCATAATCGAAGCCACGGGCCCCGGCGTCAAAGTCCTGAAAAAAGGCGACCGCGTCGGCTGGGGCTACGAGCACAACTCATGCGGGCACTGCGAAAAGTGTCTCACGGGCCGCGAAACCTACTGTCCCGAGCGCCAAATGTACGGCCTGGCCAACCTCGACCAAGGCAGCTTCGCCTCGCACGCCATCTGGCGCGAAGCCTTCGTCTTCAAAGTCCCCGACGAACTCTCAGACGCCGAAGCCGCGCCTCTCATGTGCGGCGGCACCACCGTCTTCAACGCCCTGCACGCCTACAACGTGCGACCCACGCAGCGCGTCGGCGTCATGGGCATCGGCGGCCTCGGCCACCTCGCCATCCAGTACGCCTCGAAAATGGGCTGCGACGTCGTCGTCTTCTCGGGCTCCGACTCGAAAAAGGACGAGGCCATGCGTCTGGGTGCCAAAGAATTCATTGCCATGAAGGGTGCCACCGAGCTCTCCGTGTCCCGCAAAGTCGACGTTTTGCTCGTTACCACGTCTGTTACCCCGGATTGGAAATTGCTGATTCCCGTGCTCAATACGAATGCGACAATCTTCCCGTTGACGGTGTCGGATGGCGATTTCACGTTCCCCCAGATGCCGCTGATTGCGAATGGGATTACGGTGCAGGGAAGTGTCGTGGCGGCACGGCAGGTGCATAGGGAGATGTTGGCGTTCTCGGCGTTGCATGGGATTAAGCCGATTAATATGGAGTTTCCGATGAGTGTGGAGGGGATTGAGGAGGCGATGAAGGTGTTGAGGGAGGGCGGAATGAGGTATAGGGGTGTGCTTATTCCCCAGTAAGGAGGGATAACCTTTTTTGGTGGCTGAGTGGGGTTATGATGATAGATATTACGAATTTCATTTGTTTGAGATTGAGTGAGCGTGCCTTGGTGAGATTGTTGCTGGGAGTGAGGCAAGTGATGATACGTTTGTTGTTTGTATGGGCATTCAGCTCCTTACGATGACTATGGCCATGGGAAAAAAGCAATTGTAAGGTTTACAATGTTATCGCTGTTGAGAGTTCTGTCCGTAGTAAAGGTGAAGAGGCTCGTGCCTAGTGTAGTAACAAGTTCTTTACTCTTCATCTTGAGTCTAAAGACTATCTAGACTTGTAAGTCGGTGTTGTAGGTGTGGTTGTTGTGGTTGCAATTGTTTCCCCTTTCGTACCTTACATTATATCCTTGTCTGGGCACCTTTCGGGCCTTCTACGCCCATACTCCCTAATTACTCCACCACGATACTCAATATTAAACTACTAAATAATCCATCATAGAGGAATAAAAGTCAGCAGTAGAACTAGGTAATCAATACGTTTCCAAATATCAATAAATTTAATGATGCTTTTATTGATTACTAGTAAAGTCTGTCGCGTTAAGTTTACTGAAGTGGCTTGCTGGCTGATCTAACGGGTTAGTACGTGGCACAATTACAAATACGGTTTCTGCAGGCTTTCTGAGATGAGGCCTTGGCCAGCGACACCCGACTGCACTGACTGTTACGCGTCTTAGATACCGTATCTTACGTAAAGGATAACGTGTTTCACCAGTAAGCGGGCCACCCCAGTATGTGGGCCAGTCAAAATCTCACCAAAAATCGCGATTGACAGGGATCTAGATCTAGAGAACTACTTAATAGATTTTCTCTAAAATCTAGTATATAGGC